>NC_137685.1:14253855-14258855 GCF_963989245.1 Nansenia antarctica | reverse complement strand
GTCATTAGTAAGTAGTTCAAACAAAGACATTTCTTTAATTCGACCACTCAATACAATAAAACCCATTTATAATTGTCGTAATTTTTGCTGCATTGAATTGCAGGTTACTCTTCGCTAGTTAGCTGACGTTTGCTAGCTAGCTTGTGTGTACAGCTGTCAGTGGTAAATAGCCTAGTTCAAACAAAGGATTAGGATTTCTTTATTTCTATGACTCAATACAATAAAAACTCATTTATAATTGTCATCAGTCTTAATTTTAGCTGCATTGAATTACAGGTTATTCTTCATTTCATGTTAGCTAGAGGTTAGATTATTAGTTATGATTGACATGGATCCAGGAGATCTGACTTGCATTCATTCCACTCTCCAGTTCGTTTATGATCACACAGCTAGCTACCAGGTCACTCCAATTGTAACCTTTGATCAACTAATATGGTGGAAAGCGATGACAATTATTGAAAGTGAAGCACCTGGCAGTCCATTGAAATCTAACTTTCTTCGATTTAATGGCTTCCATGTGCTCATGAGTTTCCTTGGCGCAGTTGGTCATTTGATGTCAGGCTCTGGCTTGTTGCCAGGGCCATACCTGGTTGATAGAGCACTGAACACCCTACTGGCAGCGAAAACTTTTCAAGTCAAACTGCCTGTTCCAGCAAACTATGCTGTAGACCAGGCCTATTCAATTAGCGGCCCGGGGGCCGCATGCGGCCCAGACGTGACCCCCGATTGGCCCAGCCATAAAAGCAGAGAAAAACGTATTTCGCAAGTGTTCAGAAATTCATGCAGAAATGTCTACAATAGTAGCCTACAGAACGTGAATATAACACTCTAAACAAACTAAGCGGGGAGCTTAAAACAACAATGGACAACGTGATGGCTACAATTAATTTTATTCGCTCCACTTCGAGCCTCCAACATTATTATTATTATTAACTTATTCCGCAAGCTGCTGTCAGAAATGTCTGCTGAGCACCACAATCTGCTTTTGCATAACGACGTCAGGTGGCTGTCCAAAGGCAAGGCACTGGAGCGTTTCTGTGATCTCAGAGCGGAGATTACAACTTTCCTCCGCAGCAGCAAGCAAACGAAGGCAGAAACACACTTGAATCGCATACTGGACGACAACTTCATGGCTGATGTCTGCTTTCTGAGCGACATTCAAACACCCAGTTGAATCTAATCTAATTTAATCTTTAAAAAAACGAGCTATTTATGAAGACATGATTGTAATCCATGTATTTATCCAAATATCAAGTTCCATGTTTGTGAATTGTGCATCCACGATTTCAAACAGATATTTGAAGTTGGATGAAGGTTTGAAGCAATTTAAATGCTTCATGAGAGAAATGGGAGGCAAACTAAATCATAGGACGCATCATTGGGTACCTATATCGACTATGCCTAATTTCTTTCTTGCATTCTTTTGTGATTTATGTCAGTAGACTAATGGATGCTAATATGCAGCAATCTCTTTTCAATGATTTATTGCTTAATATCAAACTATAGATGGATTGCTAACCGACTGGCGCTGGCAACAATGTTGCAGTAATATGGAATGTTGTCCGGCATGAGAGTTAAAATGCATTATTGCGTCACAATATGCGTCCAGATGTAATTATCACAAGTTTGCGTCACAATATGTAGTTATCATCAAACATCAAGTATGCCAATCATTAGCGGTTAGAACTTCACCGTGAATTTTTGGATGTAGTGATATAGATATGTTATGAACAATTTCTAAAATGTACAATCATTGTCAAGAGGTAAGATGTTCTTTTGTTCTTCAAAAATGTTTCAAATTATAATTATATCAATTATATCAAATCCAGGTGATCATCATAAGAAGTTAAAAACTAAAGAGAAAAAATAAATAAATACAGATTCTCTGTTTCTGGATTCAGGATTGTGGTGACATGAGTCTGCCTACTACGAGACCTAGCAGCCCTGGGTGCCCCACTCGGTCTCCTGAGCGTCTTAGCAGCTCTGGGTGCCCCACTCATCTGTGCTTGGAAGAGCCTATCTTCGATGAGTCAAGGTTCACAAAAATCATTGTGCACTCCATGCCTGAGATTGCCCAGCCAGCAGCGCCTGTCAGAGGGGTTAACTTCAGGCCTAAGCCCCTGCTCATCAGAAGAGCCATGGAAAATGCCCCCAAGGTCAACCCTGCCCCCCCGAAGGACCGGGAGAGGCTGCTGCCTGACATCAACCTGACCAGTGCCACTGCCAATGATTGGGATCATAGCAGAAATGCGGCCCAAACGTGACCCCCGATTGGCCCAGCCATAAAAGCAGAGAAAAACGTATTTCGCAAGTGTTCAGAAATTCATGCAGAAATGTCTACAATAGTAGCCTACAGAACGTGAATATAACACTCTAAACAAACTAAGCGGGGAGCTTAAACACGTCCACATGGGGTAACCTCGCCACGCCAGCAGGAGGGGCCAGCCACACAGCTGGCGACACTCGGACAGGCGCCTTGGACACACACACACACACACACACACACACACATACACACACACATACCAAGCAGCAGGGGGTCAGGATGATTAAGAAGTTAGCTAGCTGGTGTAGGGGACTGAATACAGTCTGGCAGCCCCCCCAGCCACACTGAAATCTGAAAACAACATGTTTGAATGTTGAACCACGTGTTCCCACAGCCCATCCTCCGATTTCTACCTCCACCAGCCTCCCGTTCTACCTCCGCCAGCCTCCCATGTCTACCTCCACCAGCCTCCCATTCTACCTCCACCAGCCTCCCATGTCTACCTCCACCAGCCTCCCGTTCTACCTCCGCCAGCCTCCCATGTCTACCTCCACCAGCCTCCCATTCTACCTCCACCAGCCTCCCATGTCTACCTCCACCAGCCTCCCGTTCTACCTCCGCCAGCCTCCCATGTCTACCTCCGCCAGCCTCCCATGTCTACCTCCACCAGCCTCCCATGTCTACCTCCACCAGCCTCCCATGTCTACCTCCACCAGCCTCCCATTCTACCTCCACCAGCCTCCCATATCTACCTCCACCAGCCTCCCATGTCTACCTCCACCAGCCTCCCATGTCTACCTCCCCCAGCCTTCCATGTCTACCTCCCCCAGCCTTCCATGTCTACCTCCACCAGCCTCCCATTCTACCTCCACCAACCTTCAAATGTTAATCTGCGGTATTGGTGGGTAAAACAAAAATCAGGTGTCACAGTTTGCCGAAACGAAAGCAGTTTTGTTTCTCTGTGGAAGTTGGAGTCTGTCTGTCGGCGTTGGCGTGGCAACCAATAACACAAGCAATGCCTTTCTTGTTTGCTGCAGCAGAGACAGAATTACCTCGATTATGTACAAAAAAAGTCAATTAAATTAACTGTGAAAGGCTATTTATTTTAACCCAAGGATATGTTTTCTCTCTCTCTTACTCTCTCTCTCTCTCTCTTTCTCTCTCTCTCTCTCTCTCTCTCTCCCCTCTCTCTCTTTCTGTCTCTGTTTCTCTCTCTCTCTGTCTCTCTCTCTCTCTCTGTCTCTGTGCCTCTCTCTCTCTCTCTCTCTGTCTCTGTTTCTCTGGAAGACCTCTTGCATCGTCCCAGTGCCAAAGAAGGGACGGCCCAGCACCCCAAACGACTACAGACCTGTCGCCCTGACACCACAGGTCATGAAGATCCTGGAGAGGCTAGTGCTGCAACACCTTAAGCCCCAGGTGAAGGACTTCCTGGACCCCCGGCAGTTTGCATACCAGGAGAGCATTGGGGTGGAGGATGCCATCATTTACATGCTGCACAGGGCCTACACACACCTGGAGAGGCCACAGAGTATGGTGAGGACCATGTTCTTCGACTTCTCCAGTGCATTTAACACCATCAAGCCATCACTGCTGGCTGACAAACTAGCAGTGATGTGTGTGGAGGACTCCCTGACGGCTTGGATCCACAACTACCTCACAGACAGACGTCAGTATGTGAGACTGCAGGGCTGTCAGTCTGAGGTGGTGGTGTGCAACACCGGTGCCCCCCAGGGAACTGTTCTGTCACCCTTTCTCTTCACCCTCTATACCTCCGACTTCCAGTTTAGCTCCGACCAGTGCCACCTGCAGAAGTTTTCTGATGACTCCTCTATCGTCGGTTACATCACAGACGACAGGGATGAGGAGTACAGGGCCCTGGTGGAGAGCTTTGTGCAGTGGTGCGACACCAACTACCTTTTGCTCAACACCAGCAAAACAAAGGAGTTGGTGGTGGATTTTAGGAGGAAGAGAAGGACCCCAGCCCCCATCACCATCAAGGGGGTGGAAGTCGAGAGGGTGGACTCCTACAGGTACCTGGGAGTACAAATTAATAACAAACTGGACTGGACTGACAACACCGAGGCTCTTCTCAGGAAAGGGCAGAGCAGACTGTTTTTCCTGAGAAGGCTGAGGTCTTTCGGCGTCTGCAACAAGCTGCTGTGAATGTTCTATCAGTCGGTGGTTGCCAGCGTTCTGTTCTTCGCCGTGGCCTGCTGGGGTGGAAACATCTGTGCCAGGGATGCTGCGAAGCTAAACAAACTGGTGAAGAAGGCCAGCTCTGTGGTGGGGACCGGGCTGGACAGCCTAGAGGTGGTGGCAGAACAGAGGATGGGGAAAAAACTGGCGGCCATGCTGGCCAATCCCTCCCACCCGATGTACTGCGAGCTGGCGGGGATGAGGAGCAAGTTCAGCCACAGATTTGTTCTCCCCCGTCAAAGTACAAAAAGATTTGGACAGTCCTTTGTTCCAGCTGCACTCCGACTCTACAACCAGGCCCTGCAGGGTGGGGGAGACCTGGAGCTGGAACTTTGGAACTTGGAACTTTTTACTTATTGAGCCTGCACTGTTTTATCTATTTATTTATTGAATGTTTTCTGTCTGCCCTAACTAAGCTGTTTGACAACAAAATTTCCCCATTGGGGACAATAAAGGTTTTCATCATTCATCATCTCTCTGTCTCTCTGTCTCTGTGCCTCTCTCTCTCTCTGTCTCTGTTTCTCTCTCTCTCTCTCCC
>NC_137685.1:13978855-14248855 GCF_963989245.1 Nansenia antarctica | reverse complement strand
TGTATTCCTCTTTGGCTGCTCTCAGCTCCTTCTTCACCTCCTTCTGAGTGGCCCTGGCTCCCTCAGTGTCCCCTGCCTTAAACAGCCTCCTCTTCCTTTTCAGAAGGTTCTTGATGTTCCCATTTATCCACGGCTTGTTGTTAGGAAAGCACCGTACCTTTTTAATGGGGACGATGCTCTCCTCGCAGAACTTGATATAGTCTGTGACACAGTCTAGCAGACCATCTATGTCCTCCCCGTGGACTCTCTGGAACATCCCCCAGTCGGTTGTTTCAAAACACGCCCTCAGCTCCTCCTCCACGTCTTCTGACCATTGCTGGACAGTCCTGGTGGTGATAGACAGCCTTTTTATGATCGGGGTGTATGTTGGTTCCATCCAGACCATGTTGTGATCGGATGCCCCTAGTGGCGGGAGGGCAGTGGATGTGTAGGCTCCCTTCACATTGGCATATAGTTTGTCTAGTATTTTGTTCTCCCTTGTTTTACATGTGACATACTGGGTAAAATCCGTCAATGTCTTTTCCATATTTACATGGTTGAAGTCCCCATTAACAATGATAAATGCGTTTGGGTGAGCAGTCTGTTAAGAGGGCTGTGTGTGTGTGTGTGTGTGTGTGTGTGTGTGTGTGTGTGTGTGTGTGTGCGCGCGCGCATGTGTGCGCGTGCGTGCGTGTGTGCGTGCAAAGGGCACCGTGAAACCGTGTAATGACAGGCTGAGAGGTAGCAGCATATACACACATACAAATATATCAAAACGTAGGTGTTTCACTTGGCCATGGCCAATGAATATAAAGCACAACAGGTAGTAACTGTCTCTGTGTCATACAATAGAAAAATAATATATTTAACCTAAATACACTTGCAGATGTGCCAACCCAGTCTCTCTCCACATGAATACGTTCAGGGGGATAATTCCTGCAGACCAAAGAACAGGTCCTGTGTGAACTTGTTATCTGCCCTGTTTTATACTACAAACAAGATGACGAAACAACACCTTAAAAAACACCTAAGTTAAGTCAACAAGTGAAACTAAAACAAAACCACACCGTACGTGTGTGTGTGTGTGTGTGTGTGTGTGATCCACTTCCAATACGAGCACACACACACACACACACACACACACACACACAGGCTTGATGCCGACCTCCTGGAACAGTGGTTGTCGGTGCTATATTATGGAAATTGAGTTTACTCCACTTCAAGCATGTTAATGTGGCTAATCCCTGGGGATTACGGGCCCATTTTTGAAGGTGCAATTACATCAGAGTGTGTGGGTAATCTGGGTATCACCATAATAACGGCTTCTCTGTGGCATTCCCCTCCTAATCCGGTCGCATGTATTATCCAATCCAGGTGGAATGCGGCCTGCCTTGCCTTCTCTGCCTGGTCTGAGATGACGCAGATGCATTATGGGTCTTTGTCCTTTTGCACAAAACAGGACAGATCAAAGGGGTTCACCAGCAGCGTCAGCCTATGCCAGACCTCCCCCTGTCTAGAAGAGCTGTCAAAACCAGAGAGTGACCTGTGTTGTTTAAGTCATGTTAGCATAATGGGCTGTTCACAGAGATAATGTGTCAGCAGTGAAACCGGGAACAGGTCGCCAACCAATCAAAATCGTTCAGACTTTTATTCAGAACATTTTGTAACGAATTTCAATTTTGAAAATCTATGATACACTCGCTAGTCAACTGATACAGCTTGTTTTGTGAGCCTGCTAACAATGTCAAGTAGTGGGGATTACTCACCGAATCCATCACAGTATAGAGCTGCCTCCTAGTGACCCTGACTGTACACAGAACCTCTGTAAGAGAGGGGGCCTCTTGGCCAGATCATCATTGAACATGAGAATCTGTTCTCAACTGATTTTATCTGGTTAAATAAAGGACAAATAAATAAATAAATACAAATTAAATCCAGACAGTCAAGCTAGCGTTCAGAGAGAGAGCCATCAGGAAAGAAAATGCTGTTTCATTAATTCTTCAGTTATTTGCTTTCAGGGTGTTGGTTTATTGTTGCCCTAAGACTATATATATACTGTATATCCTGAGGACTAGGAACCTCACCTGTATGACATGTACTACTCAGACAACGGCTGTAAGTTGAGTATTTATTGTTATCTACTGTGGAGCCCCACGTTAGATCAACATAATATTCCAACATGGCATCCTCAATACCCAGTATGCATAGCGTTAACAAAACCATGGCAATGGTGAATACATCACAGTAACACTTTTAACTTTCAACTTTTAACTGTGATTTCCTTTCGAGTCTGTTGTTGCATTAGATGCTGTTTTATTCGCCACAAGCACAGTGGAAATTGTTGAAGGTTTTTAGTAATCCACTATACATTAAATACAAATATATTTGATCACGCTGAAACAGCTTTATGTAGTTGTCTCCTATGGATCTTCCAGTCCAAACTTGCCAGTTTGTCCCCCAGACAGCTTCTTGACCAGCCGCATTCACTGTTTGTAAACAGTGATGATGCAATCTCGTTAAAAGCTGTGTACAAAAATAAATATATATTTCATTGGTTACATTTCCGCGTTGTGTCCGTTCTCTTAATACTTCCAAGGAAGTTTGGTTGATGTTAGTGAACGTTTATAAATATAGTAAATATAGTAACGTTTATAAATATAGTAAATATAGTAACGTTTATAAATATAGTAACGTTTATAAATATAGTAAATATAGTTACGTTTATAAATATAGTAAATATTTAAATTAGCCATGTGTTGAGCTAACAAGCGTGGCAGCCACGGGACAGGTTTTCAGACTGCGCTGAGTCCGTCACTCCTAAATTGAGTGAATCTGTCATTCAGTTGTGGGTGTTATTACATTAAGACGTGTTATAAGGGATACGTCAATATGTTTGATTCCATCGTTTTCACATTTCAGACTTGGTTCATGCTGCAGCCATTTTATTTAAAGTTGAGCTCTGTGTGTAAAAGGATGAAATCGTGCTCCTTCTGTGTACTGCATGTAAACGTCTGTAAAAGCGTCATGGTAACCCTTCATTATGACGCAATCTCTTGACCATTATTATGACGTCATAACCATTTAATGCATAAGAGGTATGCCCATCATCAACAACATTCATAAACGCTTTGTCTACCGAAGTGTACACACGTAGGCTACACAGTGTAGGCTAATCTATGGATAGATTTCCCTAGTAATGTGTTATAATGTCTAAACAGCTGCTAGACCAGAAACATGTGCGCTTCGATGTCCAGCTCGG
Organism: Nansenia antarctica; assembly: GCF_963989245.1. Classification (NCBI taxonomy): domain Eukaryota; kingdom Metazoa; phylum Chordata; class Actinopteri; order Argentiniformes; family Microstomatidae; genus Nansenia; species Nansenia antarctica. Next base: position 14,245,617 of record NC_137685.1, on the reverse strand, counting down.
GGTGTTTGTCCTCTCCACGCTCCTGCTGCTCCTTCCCTGGCTGATCCACCTGTGGAGAGATGAGAGAGAGGTAAAGCTGCGTTAATATTATTGTCTGAAAGCACAGTGTTGGGGCTGGGCTCAGTGTTGGGGCTGGCCTCAGTGTTGGGGCTGGGCTCAGTATTGGGGCTGGCCTCAGTGTTGGGGCTGGGCTCAGTGTTGGGGCTGGGCTCAGTGTTAGGGCTGGGCTCAGTGTTGGGGCTGGGCTCAGTGTTGGGGCTGGGCTCAGTGTTAGGGCTGTGTGTTAGAGATGTGTGTTACGGCTGTGTGTTAGAGCTGTGTGTTATGGCTGTGTGTTACGGCTGTTAGGGCTGTGTGTTAAGGCTGTGAGGGATGTGTGTGAGGGATGTGTGTTAAGGCTGTGAGGGATGTGTGTTAGAGATGTGTGTTAAGGCTGTGAGGGATGTGTGTGAGGGATGTGTGTTAAGGCTGTGAGGGATGTGTGTGAGGGATGTGTGTTAAGGCTGTTAGGGATGTGTGTTATGGCTGTGAGGGATGTGTGTTATGGCTGTGAGGGATGTGTGTTAGAGATGTGTGTTAAGGCTGTGAGGGATGTGTGTTAGAGATGTGTGTTAAGGCTGTTAGGGATGTGTGGGATGTGTGTTAGAGATGTGTGTTAAGGCTGTGAGGGATGTGTGTTAGGGTTGTCTGCTTTGTGTATTTCAAAGGCTAATCCTTACCCTCCCATGTTTGTGTTTGAACAGGAGGACATCATCAATGAGACACTCAAGTAAGTTCAGATCAATTATGATTTGTCATATTTCATAGCTAAATGAAAAAGGTTTGATAATAACAGTAACAGTTAGCCTGAATGAGAGCCCTGTCTGTGTCCTCCTGCAGAGAGAAGCTGAAGGAGCTCAAGGATGACTGGGGCAAGACGCTGGACCGGATGGATACTCTGTACCCTGACTCCTCCTCTACTGGCTCCAGTTGCCCCTCCCTCTCTGAGCAGTCGTCCAGGTCCTGCTTTCAGACGCCCTCTACAAGCCCTGACCGAAGCCCTACCCCCAGACAGCGCTTCCGACGCTTCGTGGTGCCAGGTGCCAGTCACCAGTCGCCAGTCATGTTAGCCCCAACAAACAAGCACTTGCGCTACCGCATGCATCTCCTGGAGTCGACATCGGAACTTGGTGGAGATGCGGTCATCGATGTCCAGCTCGGGGTGTTTGTCCTCTCCACGCTCCTGCTGCTCCTTACCTGGCTGATCCACCTGTGGAAAGATGCCACCGCGCGGCCGGCAAGAGAGGTAAAGCTGCGTTAATATTATTGTTGCGCAATGGAATTAGCGTGGGAAAGCACTGCTGGCCTCAGTGTTGGGGCTGGGCTCAGTGTTAGGACTGTATGTTACGGTTGGATGTTAGGGCTGTGTTAGGGCTATGTTATAGGGCTGTGTGTTAGGAATGTTTTAGGCCTGTAATAGAGCTGTGTGTTAGGGCTGTGAGGGATGTGTGTTAGAGCTGTGTGTTAAGGCTGTGAGGGATGTGTGTTAGAGCTGTTAGGGATGTGTGTTAGAGCTGTGTGTTAAGGCTGTGAGGGATGTGTGTGAGGGATGTGTGCTTTGTGTATTTCAAAGGCTAATCCTTACCCTCCCATGTTTGTGTTTGAACAGGAGGACATCATCAATGAGACACACAAGTAAGTTCCATCAATTGATGATATGTCATATTTCATAGCTAAATGAAAAAGGTTTGATAATAACAGTAACAGTTAGCCTGAATGAGAGCCCTGTCTGTGTCCTCCTGCAGAGAGAAGCTGAAGGAGCTCAAGGATGACTGGGACAAGACGCTGGACCGCCTGGAGTTAGGGATGGATACTCTGTACCCTGACTCCTCCTCTACTCGCTCCAGTTGCCCCTCCCTCTCTGAGCAGTCGTCCAGGTCCTGCTCCCGGACGCCCTCTACAAGCCCTGACCGAAGCCCTACCCCCAGACCAGATGGGGAGGACGTGCAGTGGTGGCATTGCCCCCCAGAGGCCCAGCAACCCCCCAGGCGCCCCCTGGAGTCCAGCCAGAGTTCTGCGTTGCGTCTCTGGAGGCAGGCAGTACGGATGATCTGCATCATCAGGATGCTCCTCCCCGCCAGACTCCGATGCCGCCACGCGGTCACGCACCCTCTGGCCAAGACGTCTGCCGTCAGGATAGGACCCCTGGTCTTCTGCCCACGTGCCAAATCCCTGTGTGTGACTGCCAGCCACCTGATAACAACCCCTGACATTGACCGGAACACGACCACCCTGCCCCAGCCATGTGATACTGGTGACACCTCCCCCTCTCAGGGCCCCAGGCGGACGGACAGAGTGATCTTCATGAACCAGGAAGATCGGTGGCGCATGGAGCGGAACCTGGTCTTTAAACAACTACAGCACCTCCAGACAAAGCCCACCTCATCTCAGGTCCAGCCCATCCACGCAGCCATGGGAGAACCCAGCCCATCTCAGGTCCAGATGGGAGAAGCTGCCCCATCTCACCCCAGAGAGAAGCTGAAGGAGCCCAAGGAGGACACTCCGCTCTACCTCCACCGCCTGCAGCTAGTGGACAAGACGCTGGACCGGATGGATACTCTGTACCCTGACTCCTCCTCTACTCGCTCCAGTTGCCCCTCCATCTCTGAGCAGTCATCCAGGTCCTGCTCCCGGACGCCCTCTACAAGCCCTGACCGAAGCCCTACCCCCAGACCAGATGGGGAGGACGTGCAGTGGAGGAGGCATTGCCCGCCAGAGGCCCAGCAACCCCCCAGGTGCCCCCTGGAGTCCAGCCAGAGTTCTGCGTTGCGTCGCTGGAGTCAGGCAGTACGGATGATCTGCATCATCAGGATGCTCCTCCCCGCCAGACTCCGATGCTCCACCCTGCCCCAGCCATGTGATACTGGCGACACCTCCCCCTCCCAGGGCCCCAGGCGGACGGACAGAGTGGTGTTCATGAACCAGGAAGATCGGTGGCGCATGGAGCGGAACCTGGTCTTTAAACAAATACAGGACCTCCAGATAAAGCCCACCTCATCTCAGGTCCAGCCCATCCGCGACGCAGCCATTGGAGAACCCAGCCCATCTCATGTCCAGATGGGAGAAGCTGCCCCATCTCACCCCAGAGAGAAGCTAAAGGAGCCCAAGGAGGACACTCCGCTCTACCTCCACCGCCTGCAGCTAGTGGACAAGACGCTGGACCGGATGGATACTCTGTACCCTGACTCCTCCTCTACTCGCTCCAGTTGCCCCTCCCTCTCTGATCAGTCGTCCAGGTCCTGCTCTCAGACGCCCTCTACAAGCCCTGACCGAAGCCCTACCCCCAGACCAGATGGGGAGGACGTGCAGTGGAGGCATTGCCCCCCAGAGGCCCAGCAACCCCCCAGGCGCCCCCTGGAGTCCGGCCAGAGTTCTGCATTGCGTCTCTGGAGGCTGGCAGTACGGATGATCTGCATCATCAGGATGCTCCTCCCCGCCAGACTCCGATGCCCCCGCCACGCCGTCACGCACCCTCTGGCCAAGACGTCTAGCGTCAGGATAGGACCCCTGGTCTTCTGCCCACGTGCCAAATCCCTGTGCCAGACTGTCACCACGGCAACGGAGAGAAAGCCCATCATGGTGTTCCTGCCGGCTGCTTCCATCCCTTTCATCTCCCAGGAGACCAGAGAGAAGCTGGAGTCAAACGTCCGAAGGAAAAACAGCCATCGGCTCTGGGGCTTCCCCCGACTCGTCACCAGGTACGTGGGAGACCTGGCACAGGACCTCCAGACAAAGCCCACCTCATCTCGGGTCCAGCCCACCCACGCAGCCCTGCGAGAACCTAACCCATCTCAGGCCCAGATGGGAAAACCCAGCCCATCTAAGGTCCAGATCGGAGAACCCATCAGATCTCAGGTGCAGTCCACCCATGCAGCCAAGGGAGAACCCAGCCCATCTAAGGTCCAGGTGGGAGAACACAGCCCATCTAAGGTCCAGAATGGAGAACACAGCCCATCTAAGGTCCAGATGGGAGAACACAGGCTATCTACGGTCCAGATGGGAGAACACAGCCCATCTAAGGTCCAGATGGGAGAACACAGCCCATCTAAGGTCCTGATGGGAGAACACAGCCCATCTAAGGTCCAGATGGGAGAACACAGCCCATCTCAGATCCAGATGGGAGAACACAGCCCATCTAAGGTCCAGATGGGAGAACACAGCCCATCTAAGGTCCAGATGGGAGAACACAGCCCATCTAAGGTCCAGATGGGAGAACACAGCCCATCTAAGGCCAAGATGGGAGAACCCATCAGATCTCAGGTCCAGATGGGAGAAGCCATCAGATCTCAGGTCCAGTCCTCCCACTCAGCCTGCCAGCCTATCTGGACCTATAAGAACCTGGTCTTTAAACAGCTACAGCACCTCCAGGGCCCAGCTACAGCACCTCCAGAGCTCCAAACAAGAAGAAGAAGAGAAGGACAGGTTGTTGGTTCTGAACCAGGAAGCTATTAGTCCGGGAGCCAAAGCCTGCTTTTCTGATTAACCTTGTTTTGTTGGGTAAACGTTTTTTTCTCTGCTGTTTCTTGTTGGTTGGATAAATGCCTATTTTTCTGGGATTTGGGCATTTTGGGCATGAAGGGGTTAATATCTGAAAATTCTCAAGGGATATCACCGGGCACCCTCCTGTATGTTGAAGAGGAACCCCCAAGCAACAAGAAACAGCAGATTCTTTTTTTATTTACCCGACAAAACAAGGTTCAACCCCATATAGCTCCCGGACTATATTTGTTTTATTGACCAACAGAAATTGTTTTGCGGCCATGTTGAGTTACAAGCTTCCTATGACATTAAGTGAGTTTTGAATTTTGAATATTGAATGTGACACCATAAATTGCAAAGAAGAACAATAAACAACAACAATGTCACATGTGTGTGTGTGTGTGTGTAAGTAAGTAAAGTAAGTAAAACTTTATTTATATAGCACCCTTCCCAGCACGGATGCACAGGGTGCTTTACATACAAGAATAAAAAAATACAAAAAGTGCCAATTTGAAACATCAATGATTAAAAACACAAAGGGGACAACATAAACAGAACATAAACAGGAACAATAAGAAGGCTAAAATTGACTGCCGGCCTGTCTAAAAAGATGTGTCTTTAGTTGCCGCTTAAAACAACAATGGACAACGTGATGGCTACAATTAATTTTCTTCGCTCCACTTCGAACCTCCAACATTATTATTATTATTAACTTATTCCGCAAGCTGCTGTCAGAAATGTGTGCTGAGATGTCAGCCATGCAGCCAGGACAGAGTGAAGCAGGGGGGGGGGGGGGGGGTAACAACCTACTGTTAATTAAGTTTTATTGTTGTTTCATTCGTATGTTTTTTTCTTCTTCTTACATTCCTTGACATTCCTTGGCAGCACAAATACAAATATGGCAAGATAGACAAGATAAATAAAGTTCTGGGAGTTTGTTTAGTGATGATAGAAGTCAAAGGTGGAAGTTAAAAGTAAAGTAATTTTATTTTATATATTTGTGATTGATTTTTGCACTCTGAATTAAAAGCACATCATCAGCACAAAAAAATAATAAAAAAAATAAAAATAAAAATGTCTGCTGAGCACCACGATCTGCTTTTGCATAACGACGTCAGGTGGCTGTCCAAAGGCAAGGCACTGGAGCGTTTCTGTGATCTCAGAGAGGAGATTTCATTACAACTTTCCTCCGCAGCAGCAGCAAGCAAACGAAGGCAGAAACACACTTGAATCGCATACTGGACGACAACTTCATGGCTGATGTCTGCTTTCTGAGCGACATTCAAACACCTGAATGACCTAAATGTGGGGCTACAAGGCAGAGACAAAACTGTGATTGATCTTGTGGAACAGGCGCGTTCCAAGTCAAACTTTTCGCGGCCGACTTCTGCACCGGCAGAATGCTGCATTTTCCCGACGCTCCACAAATGCGTCTCATCCCCGGCACGCATCACAGATGTGATGACTGTTTTCATTGCGAGGTTGAAAGAGAACTTTGCTGGTCGACTGGATGGACTTGCTCTGCCCTCAGAGGTGATGGGCTTTGCCAGAGACCCGTTCACTGCTGCAATAGAAGTGGACTTATCAACGGCCCCATATCTCTCCATCTAACCAGTGGAACAGGGCAGCCATTCTGTGCCACGGAGAGAGGACCGCGAGGGGTCAGCTAACGCTAACTTAGCTTCGCAGGGGCGCCATCTTGTGTCTGTGGACGTGCACGTCACTGCTCCTTAGCCGTGGAGAAGGACAGTCTTCGCTGCCTCAGTGACGAAGCACAGCAGAAGTCGCAGTTTATTTACCTGTCGGCGGACCGTTCACCTCTCTCTCTCTCCCCCTCACGTGGGTCGGTTTCGTTGCCGTAGCAACTGGTGAGTCGTGACGCCCTGTGTGTATCTATCCAGGGTAACTGTCATCGTTATGGTCGGATCAACACACACACACACTTGTAGAACCCCAACTATTTTTATGTGTATAATGTGAACGAGTCACAGTGTTGTATTTTTGGTGCTTTACCAAGAAGTTTTGTTTCTACTCAGCTGTTGTAGTATATTTTTGTACCATATTTTGTATGTGATTTGTATTTATTTGTATTCCTGTAGCTGTGAAGATTATCCATTCGTTTCTAAAGAAATTGGTATCAGTATTTTCCTAACACTGTGGTCCCCTAAAGATGCTCTCCATGGGCCAAAGAATCCCGTTTGTGAATGAATATTTTTGGAGACAGAGTTGAGTGGAAACAGCCAGCCATGTACAAGTAGTTCTGTGTTGTTAAATAGAGGTATTTTGTTCACAATTGCCTTTTTTTTCCTTCACTGCCTGTTATACGGTTACTTTTATATCTGTATATTATAAGTTCAGTGTGCTTTGTAAATGTTGCCTGCATAACTTTTGAGTGAGCTGTTTCAAGATGCTTCCCAATAAAGTGGTTTTAATGATTCTGTAAAAAAAAAAAAAGGGGGAAAAAAGAATGCATAGTATAATTCTTTAAATAGGCCTATCCTTTTTGAATAACCTAAAATGCTTGTCTAAATTGCGAAATGTAGATAATGGCCGCCGCCCATCATAGGCTAATAATAATTATCATCATCATAATAACAATAATAATTATTAGGCTATAATAACAACAATGATGAAAACAACAGGATAACATTTAAACCTTCCTACTTTTCAGTTAATCTGGCTGTTGATGTCATTTTGTCATTAAAAAAAAATAGGCCATCACTGATTCATTATCACTCATTCCGTCCTCTCAGCGCTTGAAGAATATGCCGAACCGGCCATCCAGACCATCATTGGTCATTTTGGCCAAGAAATGACCAGCGATGATGACTCAGCACCAGCCACAGCCCCGGTCATCGATGCCACAAACGTGCAACGAGATGCCATCGGTGTCATGACAGCGCTTCGTGGTTATGGGGGCTTGCGTTTCTCAACAGCCTGCGAAGTCCTCATCCGAGACTTCAGCGACATTTACCCAGAGTGGGCCATACTGGCCAACATAGCCTGCTTGATTCCCGTCTCCAGTGTGCCTGCAGAGAGAGGATTCTCTCTGCAGAACCGAATTAAAACCGAAGTCGCCTTGGGGAGGGCAAGGTCACACGGCTAATGCGCATTGCAAGTTGCGGAGAGACACTTTGCACCTTTGATTTCAAGTCCGCAGCTGCACGCTTCAATGCTGCCAAAAAGCGACGTAATAAGTAGCTGAATGATATGAGCAGCCATTGTTATTTTTTAGTTTATTTTCAGAGTTTGTACTCTAGGCTATTTTATTTAAGGCTACCCCCTATCTGAGAAAAGGCATAGGCGTATGCACATTGCAAGTTCATTTAAAGCCTATTTATTTTCAAAGTTTTATTCTATTTTATTTTATCTGATAAAAGGCATATGAACGGAAATTAGGCTAGCCTATGTGTCACGCCAGAAGCCTACATGTAACCTCTTGCACTTTTCAATAAAATGTTATAAATCTAGACATTGTGGTATTTCTTTATATACGTATCCCAGCCTGCCTATCAATTGTTTCTCAATAAACCGTTATGTTCTCCTCATTGTCATACTCCCGAGTCCGATTAAGTATGATTTGACAGGCAGCTAAACTAAATGCCTTCCCAACCAGCGAGACCTGGTTATAGAAATGACAATATGACGATATTGATAAAAAAGGGTAAAACTGGAAAGAGAAAATAGAAAACTCACATTAATCCCAAACAATTTAACAGACTTCAGTTAACGTAATGTGGAGTCCGTTCATTGATCGATGCAGTCTGTTCAGTTCCCAGTGTGGCGCGCGTTCAGCGCTGGACATATGGCATAGCGCGCATGCGAATCATGAAAGCCTATATTATTATATTTATTATATAGCTCGCATCTAATCGTATCGGATGAGAAATAGACATTAAACGGCATATATAGGCTACACAACAGTAATCACCGCGACAAACATCTATATTATATTTTAATATGATGACCGGAATATCTCACGTTTGTCTGGTAAATTGAAATCTTCCCGGACACGTTGACCGACACCAATTTTTTCTAACGGAAACCCTGACACACACACAATAACTTGTGTACGTTCGTACACAACAAACAAAACCACACTAACAAAAAACAAACAAACAAGCTTCTAACAAAGCTAGATAGCTAACAAGCCAACACCTGTGTGGCTAGCCTAGTAAACACTGACACAGCTTAGCATGTAACTCAGTACACTAGTTAACAAACTAACACGTTTGGCTATGGAATGTGATTACATAGTTAACAAACTAACATGTTTGGCTATGGAATGTAACCTACTACATAGTTAACAAACTAACACATTTGGCTATGCCATGTAACTCACTGTCGGTGTGTCGGCAATAAACATACAAACTTGTACATACACACAGCTTAGTAAACAATGCAGTGGGGTATTCCACGTACGTTGATTAGTATATCAGCGATTAAAATAAAAGCCGCGTTCAGGCAACTCGTGAATGGGATTCAAGCCTCAGGTGATTCCTCGAACGAGGATCAGGCTTATGTCATCAGTGTTCACAGAACACCGGTTTAGAAATCCTCGATATGGGCGCGTGCACGCAGACATAAGGAGCCCCGAAGAGTCGAACTGTCGAAATGACGATACTACACTCCGCAGCGGTCCTACTTATTGAGCAGCACTCCTACTTATTGATCTTTATGAAGACGAAAAATAAGATGTAAAATAGTGCAATACTGCCGCAATTAACAAGGCGAGGGAAATGGTTTGGCAAGAAATTGCTGACCGATTAAATGCGTAGGTCATACTAGCCCCAGTTATTGTTAAATGTTCATATTTTAATGAATGAATATTTACTACTGTGGTGATATCAGTAGCAGGCTACATATAGTCATATTGTCACGATGACATAGTGGTTTTGACCGCTGCCATAGTATTAAATCATCATTTTAAGATGATGGTTCAAATCCCTCTTCAGACACACTTTTTACTGCATTTCGTTGTCTGAATCTAATCTAAAATCTCATCTAAAAAAGTATGTAGGCTATAAAATGATGGTGTAGAGTAGACTCAGAGGATGTGTCAGAGTTGACTGAAGATGGTGCCGTTGCTGATGACAGCGAGGACACACAAGTAAAACAGCTCCAGATTAACCAGTTTCTGATCAGCCAGATGGAGAATCCACAGACCATGCCAAAGTACCAGAGGAACTAGCAGAAGCCTCAGATCTGTATGACAGTGTTATGGCTGCCACCATAACCGGGACAAATGCAAGTGAATTACTCCAGATCATAGCTCAGCGCTTGGAGGCAGAGAAGACAACCTTGGTAGATGACCGGACAGCAGCACTCTGGCCACAGTATATGGAGATGATTGACCTAGTCCGTGCATTCATCAGATTGGAGAAAACTGGAAATTGGGATCAGCACCTTGATACCCTGACAGACATGATGCCATTCATTCCGGCTGCCTCCGGACATAGCTTGTATGTGAAATATACAATAATCCTATAATTCTATACCCGCACCTGCTAACTGTAACTTGAATACACAGCGAAAATGTGGGCCAAATACAATTCTCTTCGTCGTTGATTTGAATGTGAACGATTGATAGCTTTTCCAAATGTCTCTTAACTTTTTCTAGATCTTTGATGGTATTACAAACATGTATTTGATGACATCATTGGTTATTTATTGTTTAACAGATATTATTATTGACAAAATACTAGTGTTCCTTCTTTATTTTACATAAATGAATATTCAGATCTTTTCCATACCTCCAGAAAATGCGCCAAATAGAAGACACACATCCCCAAGTTAACAAAAGATTTCTGGAAGATGGTCTGCAAGTTGTTCATACGTCAAATGAATACTAGGCTGGACTATCCCCCGACCTTGTAATAGAACAAGCCCTCATGCGAAGTATGAAACACAACGTTTGGTTCTAGTGGATGTGGGTTCTTTCCAACCCTGCAACATCTGAAATCAACAATGCAATGAAAGAAGTGACAGGGGTAAACTATGAAACTAGTGAACAGCACAAGGACCGTTCTGCATCAACACAGGAAAGAGACAACGCAGACACTAAATAAACAGACATAGGCAGACATCAAAATACTTGATGATACTTGATTGTTGGAGTCACAAAATCTGTTGCCGGGTATGAACACCTTCAACACCTAATCACTGGTGTGACAGCCCATAATACGGTGAATGTGGACCATTCAAAAGAGGTTGGTAGAAGGGTCTTAAATCTCACAACATAGCTATCTATCTCACGGCATTTGATAACAATGTCGAAGCGAGAGGCGTTTATAGCTTCGGTCTGCAAAGAGAATGTGGAGGACTTTCTACATTTTGAAAAACTCCACGTAAGTTCTAACTTTGGAAAGATTACACTACGATTATGAACAGCCTTCATTTAAAGGACATGGTAGGGAAAAAGGTGGCAGAATATACCTTCAAGAGGAAAGCACATGCAGTCACCATGGATTACAAATCCACAGTCAAACTGAACAAATTATCTGAAGCCTTCCAAGTATGAACTCTGTGGGTATCCACCTGCGCTCTGCTCAAAAACAGTGTTTCTCCCAGTGAACAAACCCCAAATTGCAAAAGCAATATGGAACGCAGTCCCTCATGATGGTGCCAGAAAGAGACATCCCGTACTTTACTTTACTTTTATTTATTTGTATAGCACTTATTAAGACAGCAGTCACAAAGTGCTTCACAGTACATTTGGTAGAATATTGCATAACACAGCAAATAAACAGCCAGCGTAATTCATAAAAAAGTAAACAAGCATTTCACACAAGCAATAAAACAAATGATAAAATGAACGAATGATAAAATCAATGCAAATATCAGAAGTAAAAAGAGAAAACAACGTATAAAAATGCCATCCTATATAAGTGGGTTTTTAAACGTTTTTTAAAAAGTGGTACAGACCCAGCTAACCTGACAGTGAGGGGGAGGCGATTCCATAATGCTGGAGCTCCAACAGTCAAAGCACGGCCACCCTTTGTTTTGAGCCAGGTGTGTTTTAAGGAGGGATTTAAAAATCTCCAGGGTCTGAGCGGCCCGTACGTGGAGGGGGAGGCTGTTCCAAAGTTTAGGTGCAGCAGCCGCAAAGCCTCATGGTCATGGGTAAAGGTGAACCCATGTGGCTGTGGCGTCGAAGACAGGCTGAAAGCGATGCAAATTACTCCACCCTGCCCCCACTGTGATAGATGACTCCAGTCCAGTATGGAGGGTTACCTGCTGGTTGCCACCTCCAAAGTGAGTTTCTTTAATCTCTCTGCTATATTTACAAGAATAGTTCTCACTATAGTCTACGTGAATAACTACGTCATTCTGGGTCAGGGTTTCTCTCAAACTCCTCAGTCTTTCAAACTGGTGCTTGATATTGTAAATGTGCCTGGAGAAGTTTGAGAGGTGTTCCTGTGTGAGCTCCACCAACTTCTCAATGGAGGTATTCATCAGAGCAACGCATCCGGGTACTTTCCCCTCCCGTAATGTCCACGCCCCTTTTTGGGTGATAGAAGAGAAGTTTGACTGGCGGTCAATGGGAATTTCTGGTCTTTGCTACTTTAATCCGATAAAATAAGAAAACCGTAGGGTTTTGATTCATCAGAGCAGTCATACGTCATCTCCCTGTCATCAGGCATTTGTAGTTCTTCAGTTGATTTGCCGTGTAAATCCCCAGATGAGTGTTACATTAGTTTTCTTAAGATAGGATAATAAATAAATCTGTTCAATGGGCATTTGCCAAAGTAGCCTACTGTTAATCAGTATTTATCCTGTATGGTGTATATGAAGATGTTATGACGTTTTATCATGAAAATAATGAACAGCAAGCTAGATCCAAAACTAGGGCCGGTGGAGGAGGGCAATTGTCACATTGGACAGACTACCAAAACAGAAAAATCTTAACGACAGCAAAAGTGATGGATGTCAGAAATACATTACCTGGAGATTCAATAAGGTACTTTTATATGACAGGATATGGGTTAGGGTTATATGACACCTGTAGAGAGATAGATAGATAGAGCCAAAAGTAAAAAGCCGCTGAGAGACGCAACCAGGGTCTGGGCTGGTAATTGTATGACGCGCCAAACAATCCGCTGAGATGAAAAGTACGTTTTAGAGCATTTATTGAATAGAACAATCAAACTTGGCGACGTACAAAAATAATCCATAAGCGATCAAAACCAGAAAAATAACAAACAATGCGTATAGAATATAGAATAGAATAGACTTTATTGTCCTTGTACAGTTGCCTATACAATGAAATTGTAGTGGTTCTTCTGAAGGTGCAAAAACAGAAAAACATATTCACATATTCACAAACCTATACACATAACATATCACAAATATTACACACTAGACAAATTCAAAAGCGAAAATGCTATAAAACAAGCTAAGAGACAATGAGGTCCGTGGTGTCAAGTGCAAATAAAGACAACAATATTAAGAAAATAAAAACAACTATAAAAGCAAGCTAAAAGACATGAGGTCAGTGTCTCATCATATGACTTCTCAATACGGTGATCAAGGCAATAAACAAACAAGTAAACTCACAATAAACCCAGCCTGTTATACTAAATACCCCCTAAATCATATTCATGCCTCCGACAACACCTCAGGTCTTTGGGTGGTTCATCCACATGGATGGAGGCAGACTGAAAGTCTGTAATCCTACTTTGATTGTTTGTTTATTGCCTTGATCACCGTATTGAGAAGTCATATGGTTATGGGGGGTGATATTGCAAGGTATTTTAAGCACCTGCGCACCTTGCATTGCGGTAGTGGAGAGAGAGGGGAGCGATGTATTTTTGTTGACCGCTGTTAGAGCAAATTATCAATAAAGGCAGCCTGTTTCGTTTCAAGATGTATAAGAAATGATATTTAATATTTTCCTCTATAGAAGGAGGAAGTTTACAGGTTCGTCAGACGCATCTGAAGATTCAAAGTTCCTCGTAAAGTCAAGATCATTCATTACATCTCAGTATTTATGCACTCAGGTACCCTCAGGTAAGAGGTCCGCCCTCGAGTGAGGTCTAGACCAATCATGAGCAATGGGTGTGGATTTGTACATCGAGGAAGATGATGGGGGATGAAGGTTAAGGGGGAATCGGCCCCCACTTTCTCCTAAAGACACAAAGGTGAAAAAGGAACACAATGGCTACAACTGGTTTAGTCTGGTCTTAGAGTACTGGGTCTGGGGAAACACAAAAGTCCAAAACTGCTCTAGATGGCTTAGTCCATCTAGGTAGAAAAGAGAGCAATCAGGTCTTTGTAATCATTTAAATATGTCTGTTGTCTAGCCAATGTCAAGCTTCAAGTAGAGAAACTGGTTTCATTTTGTGTTTACAACAGGAAATCAGTTTCTATAGCTTTCTCTAGATATTCAATTTTCTGTTGTGAAGTTTGAATCTTAAATGTAGACAAATGTCTTATTACATATAATAGTTTTCTCTCACACCGCATTATACGCATATGACACAGATGAACCACTGATGAACCAGATGAGACACTGACCTCATGTCTTTTAGCTTGCTTTTATAGTTGTTTTTATTTTCTTAATATTGTTGTGAATATGTGAATATGTTTTTCTGTTTTTGCACCTTCAGAAGAACCACATTTTCATTGTATAGGCAACTGTACAAGGACAATAAAGTATATTCTTTCTACCCTTCCAACTTCCTGAATGAGCAGGGAGAGTTTGAGAAGCCTGAGGCCTTCCTGCCCTTCTCTGCAGGTATATAGCGCAAAACAAAGTACATCGCTATAGATAAATGTTGATGATGGATGGAAATAAATGGCTGATTGAGCTTTTTTCTTGTTATTGTTGTTAATGTTTCAGGGCCTCGTATGTGTCTTGGGGAAGGACTAGCTCGTATGGAGCTTTTCCTGATTATGGTGACGCTTCTGCGACGCTTCCAGTTTGTCTGGCCTGAGGACGCAGGGGAACCTGACTACACTCCTGTGTTTGGAGTTACTCTGTCCCCCAAGCCCTATAGACTAGGTGTAAGGCTGAGAGGGAACCAGTGAGGGGGAAGAGGTCAGGTATAGTCTGATATTATCGATGTGATATAGTTAAACCCTGTATGTTGTTGTTGTTGTTGTTGTTGTTGTTGTTGTTGTTGTTGTACGTAAATCTATTGTACTTGCTATTGTGTTTTACACAAATAATTGTTGCTGTCAGTTTTGCTTTGTATAACCTTGATTAAGATTGATGGAACACTTGGCGCACTGTGTGACAAAATGTTGGTTCAAGTAAATATGTCTTCCTCCTTCGTCTCCTTCCTTACATGCGTTACCATTGAAGAGCATACGTTGTTAAAATGTTATTGGACTGGTATGTAATATTTTTGTAAAATAAATAGTTAGCAAACATTAGTTTAACATAAGTTATGTGGAATGTTTGGCTTGCTGAATTCTTAATAAAAGTATTTATAAATGATTGTTCTGCAGTTGTTCCTCGTCTCTAAAGCATCTTTCACACAGGTCACAACCAATGAATCGAGACTAGCAACCTGTCTTGTACAGTTGCAATCAAAATTATTCAACCCCCAATTGCACATTAGGTTTATTGGCAAACTATTTCTCAGCTGTTTGCAATAAACACATTACACAATAACTGTTTAAGTAGTTCAATGAAACTAATATTACACGTTTAAAAAAAAAAAAAAAAATCAACACAAAATTCTACTTGAGTAGGCTACAGCTCAAGCAGGAGTTGAAAATGTGAGAAAGATGCGGTGCCAACAACAGATCGCTATTAAAATCGATTTTCTCGGACCTAGCAAAAGTGAACCCTCGCATATGGAGTATACGGTTTAGCAATCGGTTTTGCGAATCACATTATTGCATTACAATTTGAATATTGACTCAAATAACGCAGGCAAAAGTGGCAAATGAATATGCTATTTTGGGATTGCATAGTCATTTGCACATTAGAATGAACTTTAGAATTTTGTCAGCTACAAAGCAGCGCATGACTTTGAAAATTAAATGTCAAATGGCTCTGCATTATAATTTTAATATTGACAGTGAATGTGCACATCAGGTACATGAAAATGAAAATGAAAATCATTAGAATTGCATTTGAATTTGAATATTGTCTGAAAGAATGCATGCAAAAGTGGAACATGCAATTGCAATCTCATATTGCATTAGCATTTGAATTAGGTCTACTATATGCTTCCATACCTTGGTAGCCTAGTGACCATGTCGTTGCTCATTGATAGTACAGTATCGTGTCCTCACTCTCCATAAAATTGGATAGCCTGGTTATATTACCCCACATTAACCACTGTAGCCTACTGTCTATTCATTGACATGTACATACTTTTATATATGGAGGGTGTATCATGCCTTATTTAAATACAATACAAACATCGGAATGCAATACACACATCGGAATGGAATACACGTGTAACACCAAATACAATGCAAAAATACGGAATGTTTGTGCCAAAATAAAAGCAATGTGTATTACATTTGAGCGCAGCGTATTCCATTCTAGCATGTGTATTGTATTTGGTCACGAGTGTATTCCATTCTGCATGTGTATTACATTTGAGCGCAGCGTATTCCATTCGGTCATGAGTGTATTCCATTCTAGTGTCGGTGTACTCATTTGCATTGCTTTTCGATATCCCATGTAAATCCGATGTAATTTGCATTGTATTCCATTCCGATGTAGGTATTATGGCACTTGCAAATACAATGCAAATTAGTATCCGCCCATATGCAAATTAGTATCCGCCCATAGGTTCTGCCCTTTCCGGCCATAGGATTCGCGATGCCAACGATGACGACAGTTTCTGTAATAGCTTATTAATAAAGATTCGAAAAATTATGCTGACCATCGTATTATCTTAGTTTAATGTCATTTCAATGAATCATATAACTTTTATTTACAACAAGCACAACACAAAAATCGCTATTATGCACCGTCTTTGTCCGCGAATAACACCGGCTGTGGAGGTGGTACAAACTTTGCTAACTTCACCATCTGTCTACGGTCATTTTGAGCCCTTAACCACCGCGCTGACACCCCGAGAAGTTATGCTTTTAACCGTAAACTCGATGAACCGGGAGTTCACCCGGCCGCTGCTGCTCGCAGCACCGCTTGTCCAGTTGACAGCAGGGGCAGAGAATATTTCTACCCCGGAATTCCATTCAAATGCCCGCGTCAGTCAGCCTTTTCCGTAGAAATACATCGCTCCGTTATATATCTAACGTTACATGTTTTAAGGCTGATCTGTGCATGATAGTGCTGCATTATGTTGATCTATTTATATCGATCTATAAATGCGGAGATTGGAGCCCCAGACAGCGCTGCACTCGTATCTATCAGCCTGTCTGTATAATGATGTCGTTGAATGCCCGATGCTGTGGTACTGTGCTGAATGAACCATTCGCTGACTGTCTTAATAAATCAAGTACAGAGATTCCAACCCGTGTTGAACATTCTATTTCCTTGTCAAATCGTGTATGCTGTCATTGCTGTGCACCATGAGATGACAACGCATTTAAGATCACAATCAGGGGCGGATTTAGGATTGTAGGAGATCCGGGGCTTAGCCCAGAGGGATAATATAATGTGAAAAATTTGCCATAAAAAAAATTTTGCCTTAAAAAAAAAAAAAAAAAAAAAATTTGCCTTCCAAAAAAAAAAAAATGTTGCCTTCAAAAAAATTGCCAGAAAAAATTGCCTTCAACCTTCAACTTACCACCACCTTAAAGCGGACAAAAGAGACTGGCACTGGAGAACACATATACATTCACACCCTTTAATGAAGCAAACTAATTGTGGTGGTTCTGGGCACAGAGGGAGGTCAGCACACGTAGCTCCCCCTGCAGGCCAGAACGCGCCATGTCCCCCACACTAATGCCTTAACTCACTCAAATACAGTCAGCAGCTGGTTGAAGTGATTTCAGATCACTGATCCAGGGAACATGCCTCACATCCATTGAAAGAAGAACATATAAAACAAAAGGGGTATTAAGACTGACCATATCATGATATATAATGTAATAAGGGCATACTTAATGTGGTTACTCCATGTTTACTAGCTGTAACATTAACGTTACATCATTATTTTTCACTTGTTACTCAGTCAACCAGAGCAGATATCAAAGACTATCAGCCTGTTATTCACTTTATTTGTATAAGTATTATCCTTTGTTTGATTTCTTACCATGTACCATAACAGTACCTTGCTATGTTTCATTTTCATTATAACATAACGTTATGTTATGATAGCCAGCTAGCATTAGCAAACCGGAAAAGTAGTGTCAGTGAGTCAGTCACCTTTCTAATAAGATTCACAAACCTGAAACATCATCTATGTCATCACTGCTGGTGACGTCATTGTTGTCAGCTGCTGATACGGCTGCTGCAACAGTTCTTGGCGATTGTTTTTTTGAAAAAAACTTTGGGATATCCATGCTTACAAAGTCAGGCACTGATTGAGAGGCACTGATTGAGATCACTTCTTCTTCAGGGCAGGGCAGGCTACGCAGTACGCAGGCTAATGTCGCGCAGCTGCTGCCTCTCTGTTGGACTCCGGTACTGCACGTTACTCACGATTTTTTTTTTTTTTTTTTTTTTTTTTTTGGGAAAGTAAAACATTCGGGGCTTTTCAGAAAACATCCGGGGCTTGAGCCCCAGTAGCCACCCCCTAGCGCCGCCACTGATCACAATCCTCAATAGATTGATTCCATCGTTTTACCGACAAGAAGATTCTACAATCTATCAGCCTTTCCGTAGAAATACATCGCTCCCTGTATAACGATATATATCTAACGTTACATGTTTTAATAGTAAGGGCATTTTACCAGATATTTGACCAATCTGCGAAGTAAATCGTTACCAATAAATTTCTTCACCAATGTGTTTCTAAAGGTGTGTAATAACATGTCCTAAAAGGTTGAAATTCAACTCCTGTGGGAAACCTCATAAAAAACTGCTCAAAGTTGGGGTACCGATAACCGATTTTCGAAAATTCGAAAATGCTTAAATTGGACTTGAGTAACTTTTGAGGGGTCAAACTAGGCATTTTTCATGATTCTGAGTTGATTGCAAGCATTTATTTGTCACCAAGAGCACTTCCTGGTGCAACCCCCAACCCCCCCCACCCCCATTGGTGGTTGGCATTCAAAGTGAGGAAGTTTGGAGGTAACAGGTAACATTAGACAACATTAGACAGCACCAGCAGAGAGGCACTATGATGGGCATGGACTCTTAGTCATAGGCCTCACTACATGTGGAACAATAGAACCAGGCTGCTTGAGCTACTCACACAGCCCAGCAGAGAGGCACTATCATGGGCATGGACACTTAGTCATAGGCCTCACTACATGTGGAACAATAGAACCAGGCTGCTTGAGCTACTCACACAGCCCAGCAGAGAGGTACTATCATGGGCATGGAAACAGAGTCATAGGCCTCACTACATGTGGAACAATAGAACCAGGCTGCTTCATTTACTCACACAGCCCAGCAGAGAGACACTATCATGGGCATGGAAACAGAGTCATAAGCCTCACTACATGTGGAACAATAGAACCAGGCTGCTTCAGCTACTCACTCAGCCCAGCAGAGAGACACTCTGCTGGGCAGTAACTTACCTGTTATGGAGGCCTAAAAAAAGGGAGATGAAAGTGAAGCTGAATAGCTTCACTCTCACCTCCCATTGTGGAAGAGATGTACCAACATGAGATGTACCAAGGACTACCAGAGGTGTTCAGCTAGACACACAGCCCAGAGACAACACACCTTCCATGGGTGCTGTGACTAGGCCTGTGGCCCTATGCTGGAGGTCACATGAGCTCCAGGGCCTAACTGCTACTCTGTCAGTCCGATTAGGAGTGCTCTCACTGGGCCTAGCTGTCTACCATTCACCCCTCATCTGGAGCTCTGACCTCCAGGGCCTAACTGCTACTCTGTCAGTCCGATTAGGAGTGCTCTCACTGGGCCTAGCTGTCTACCAGTCACCCCTCTTCTGGAGCTCTGACCTCCAGGTACTATGTGATACACTGCCAGTCCGATTAGGAGAGCCCTCACTGGGCCTAGCTGTCTACCAGTCACCCCTCTTCTGGAGCTATGACCTCCATGATAGTGCCTCTCTGCTGGGCTGTGTGAGTAGCTCAAGCAGCCTGGTTCTATTGTTCCACATGTAGTGAGGCCTATGACTAAGAGTCCATGCCCATCATAGTGCCTCTCTGCTGGTGCTGTCTAATGTTGTCTAATGTTACCTGTTACCTCCAAACTTCCTCACTTTGAATGCCAACCACCAATGGGGGTGGGGGGGGTTTGGGGGTTGCTACCATCGATTCATCCCCCAGGCTGCCCACCTAATGCGACCCCTGTATGGGGCTCTCAAGGACAAGACCCCTAAGCACATCATCACATGGTCCGACGAAATGTCAAAGGCATTCTCAGACACCAAGGAAGCCCTCGCGAGCGCGACCATGCTGACTCACCCCGTGCCTGAAGCTTCCGTGGCCTTGACAACTGATGCCTCAGATTATGCCGTTGGAGGCGTTTACGAACAGCTGGTCAAGGGGGTTTGGCAACCCCTGGCATTTTTCAGCCGACAACTCCGCTCCAGTGAGCAAAAATACAGCACCTTTGACCGAGAGCTCCTCGCTCTGTACTTGGCAGTCAGGCACTTCCGTTTCCTGCTGGAGGCTCGTCCATTCACAGTTTTTGTGGACCACAAACCCTTGATTTTTGCCATGGCTAAGGTGTCGGAGCCGTGGTCTGCCAGGCAGCAGCGTCATCTGGCTTATATCTCCGAGTTCACTACAGATATTCGGCATGTGGCGGGGAAGGACAACCCCGTAGCTGACTGCCTCTCTCGTGCCACTATCGGGGCTGTCCACCTCGGCATCGACTACGCCCATATGGCTGCGGATCAGGTTTCGGACCCAGACATCCAGGCATGCAGGACTAAAGTTTCTGGCCTCCAGTTGGCGGACATCCCCTTCAGTGACGACGGCACAACGCTGCTTTGTGACGTGTCCATGGAGCAGCCGCGCCCCGTGGTTCCACATGCATGGAGATGGCAAGTTTTCGAGGCCATACATGGCCTCTCACACCCAGGCAGGAAACCTTCGCAGCGCCTGATTGCGGCGAAATTCGTCTGGCCCAGGATGAAGGTTGACATTGGTGGGTGGGTCAGGACCTGCGTGCCATGCCAGCGTGCGAAGGTCCATCGTCATGTTAAGGCCCCGCTGGAGCGGTTCACGGTCCCGGAAAGACGTTTCGACCACGTCAACATTGATCTGGTGGGTCCCCTTCCCGCCTCCAGGGGGTACACTCACCTTCTGACGATGGTGGACAGGACCACCCGTTGGCCAGAGGCCGTCCCACTGACGGAGACTACCACAGCTGAGGTGGCCCGCGCATTCATCGGCACCTGGGTCTCCCGGTTTGGGGTCCCCTCAGACCTTTCCTCTGATCGGGGGGCCCAGTTCACTTCTGGCTTATGGACTTCCATTACTCAGCAGCTGGGTGTCTCCCTCCACCGCACTACGGCTTACCACCAACAGGCCAATGGCCTGTGTGAACGTTTTCACCGGTCCATGAAGGCTGCACTTAAAGCCGATCTCCGGGGCGACGGCTGGGTCGACAGGCTTCCTTGGGTGATGCTGGGACTCCGTACTGCACCTAAGGAGGACCTCCTTTCGTCCTCTGCTGAGCTGGTGTACGGCCAACCCCTCCGGGTTCCGGGGGATTTCCTCCCCTGTGCTACGGTCCCCTGGTCAGCACCAGAACAGCGAAGTGCGCTGCTGGACAAGGCCAAGTCCTTCCGGCCGATCCCTACCTCATGCCACGGCGTTCCTAAGGTACGTGTCCCGCCTGATCTTAAGGCAGCGGGGTATGTCTTTATCCGCCAAGACGCCCATCGAGCCCCTCTGCAACCGCCCTATGATGGTCCCTACCGGGTCGTGGAGACAGGCGACAAATCCTTTATTATCGACATGGGGGGTAGTAAGGAACGCATCTCGGTGGATCGCCTTAAGCCAGCTCATCTGGACTTGGACCGTCCCATCGAGGTGGCCCACCCGCCCCGCCGCGGTCGCCCCCCTGTTAAAACAGTCCCGACCCTAGCTCCTGCAGACCCCCTGCCCTGCCGTCCGAGGCCGGCCAAACGTCCGCCTGTTGTTTTTCCCCTGCCTCGGTCTCCTGTGCCTGCTCAAGGGCGCCAGAGTCGCTTTGGGCGAGTAATCAGAGTCCCTGACCGTTTTTTGGGGCCGGTTCTTGTGAATTCTGGGGGGACGTGTGTAGTGACCGCTCGTTAGTGAGCAGAGTATTCGTAATTCACGGCGTTCCAGCCTTGTATAAAGCACTGTTGATATGTTTGTGTTTACTCCATCACCCAGGCTGCTTAGCGGGTGATATGACGGGATATAAGTGGGACAGAAATGAATGAATGTTTGTTGTTGTCAGTACGCATGCAGAGAGTGAGAATAAAGCACATGATTGTTTTTCTACCGGCAAACCGACTACATCGTCCTGTTATTGCCGTCACTCCTACACTATCCACTATACTATACTGTACAGATAAAACGACTAGGGTTGTCATATTGCACATAGTGTTATTGCACATTCATTTAAAGTGTTGCAGTTTGCAGGCTTGAAATGTACACATTTGTGCCTCAGCACTACACCTGATTTTTTCAATCCAGCAGCTGCCATCAATCCGTCCAGACTGTCCAGGGCCCAGAACCTAGTTCTTTGCTGTGTTCAGGGCCTGGATGGCCCTGGGGTAGAAGCTGAGCTTCAGTCTGTTTGTCCTTGCGGCCTTGGTCCTGTACCGCCTTTTCGAGGGCAGCCGGGCAAAGTGTTCGTACCCAGGGTGGGTTGGGTCTCTGGAGATCTTGGAGGCCTTCCTGAGGCAGCGTGTGTTGTACAGCTCTTCCAGAGAGGGGAGGGGGGCGCCGGTGATCTTCTGGGCTGTTCTCACGACTCTCTGTAGCGCATTTCTCTCTGCGGTTGTGCAGCTGGAGAACCAGTTGCAGATGCAGTAGGTGAGGATGCTCTCCACTGCGCCGCGGTAGAAGGCCACCAGTATCTCCTGCTTGTTGTGTTCCTTCCTGAGGACTCTCAGGAAGTAGAGCCGCTGTTGTGCCTTCTTGATGGTGGCTGCTGTGTTGTTCTTCCAGGACAGGTCATCCTGTATGTGCACCCCCAGGAATCGAAGGGTTGAGACTCTCTCCACGCTCTCTCCGTCGATGAGCAGGGGCTGGACCTCAGATTTTTTCCTCCTGAAGTCCACGATGATTTCCTGGGTCTTTGACTGGTTCAGCAGCAGGTTGTTAACCTTGCACAGCTTGCTCAGCTGCTCTACCTCATCCCTGTACGCCGCCTCGTCCCCCCCCGAGATGCAGCCCACCACGGTGGTGTCGTCTGCAAACTTTACGATGGAGTTGCTGGGGTGGACGGGGGTGAAGTCGTAGGTGTAGAGGTTATAGAGGATGGGGCTTAGCACGCAGCCCTGGGGGGACCCAGTGCTGAGTCTGAGGGCTGTGGAGGTGTGGGAGCCCACCCGCACCCTCTGGGGGCGGTCGGACAGGAGGTCCTTGATCCATGCACATATAGAGTGTGATAGTCCCAGGTCTAGTAGTTTGGTCACTAGCCTGTCTGGAAGGATAGTGTTGAAGGCAGAGCTGAAGTCCACAAAGAGCAGTCTCGCGTAGCTGTTTCCCCTCTCCAGGTGGGATAGAGTGGCGTGGAGAGTCGTCGCGATGGCGTCCTCTGTGGACCTGTGGGCTCTGTAGGCGAACTGGTATGGATCCAGGTTGGGCGGGAGGCGTGTGACTATGTGGGCCCGGACTAGTTTCTCGAAGCACTTCATGATGATTGGTGTGAGTGCCACCGGGCGGTAGTCGTTTAGGCAGCTCACCGTGCTTTTCTTCGGGACTGGGATGATAGTTGAGGTTTTCAGGCAGGGTGGGATGGTGGCCTGGGACAGGGACTGGTTGAAGATGTTGGTGAAAACCCCGGCCAGCTGGTCGGTGCAGTCCCTCAGCACCCGTCCCAGGACGCCATCCGGCCCAGAGGCTTTCCTGGGGTCCACCGCCTTCAGCACGCGTCTCACTTCATGCTCTGTGAGGGTGAGGCTGCTGAGAGCTGGAGAGAGTGGTGTTTGTGTTGTGGTTACCTCAGTTCGCCCCTCGTCGAACCGGGCGTAGAAGGAGTTCAGCTTTTCCGCCAGCAGGGGGTCGTCCTCTGCGGCTGTGAGCCTGTTGGCTCTGAAGTTTGTCATGTGCTGAACCCCCTGCCACATCCGCCTGGAGTCGTTGCTCAGGAAGCATTCCTCAATCTTCTCTCTGTGGTCTGCCTTGGCCTCCCGGATGCCGCGCTTTAGGTTAGCCCTGGTGGTGCTGTACAGCAGTGTGCCCTTCCCTGCGAAGAAGGCGTTGTCCCTCTCATTGATCAGTTTTTGGACCTTCCCAGTCATCCATGGCTTCGTGTTGGGGTAGACCCGGACCCGTTTGTCCACGGTGACTGAGTTGGTGCAGTTCACTATGTGGTTCAGAACCGACGACGTGAACTGTTCCAGGTCCTCATATTCCTGCCATGAGGTGTCATTTAGGCAGATCTGCAGTGGAGCGGACCCTTCTGGCCAGGTTCTGACAGTCTTAGTGGTGATGGGAGCACTTTTCCTCATGGTAGTGTAGGCTGGGATCAGGAGGATTGACACATGGTCAGACATGCCTAGATGAGCTAGCGGTCTAGCCTTGTAAGCACGCTTGATGTTGGTGTATACCTTATCCAGTGTTTTTTCTTAAACACAACAACAACAACAACAACAACAACAACAACAACAGGGAAAGCCATCCATGGTGGACTGTCTCACAATATATATATTTTGATATTATATTTTGATATTATTTGATATTATGTGGTATTCTAGTACTTTGAACTCCATACTACATTATGGTGAATAAACATTTTAAGAAAACAAAAGAGAAAGTACTTATTTTTATGTTTTTGTGGTGGGTAGTTTGCTAGCGAAACAACGTCACGTTGACGTACCGTTAACAACAACGTCACGTTGACTACCGTTAACGTCAACGTCACGTCGATCCTGTGGTTTGAAGCCTTTCACTTTTTTTGACATGATACATTAAAATGCTCATAACTTTTAAAAATAAAGGGCTATCTCAGTCATTCAACCAGTTATGAATAGCTGAGAACTTCTAATTTATGGAAATATAAAAAAAATGAAAATGTCAAAATGCCACCATGTGAAGGGTTTTCCCAGGCCGCCACACATATATAGGCTATATACACTGCAAGGGACTACGGATGAAAATTAGCCTTCTGTTCTGGCTAAATCTGGCGTATTTACATAAAATGCATTGTCCCTTTACAAATAAACGAAATAAACTAAACTACAATATAACTTAGACACGTTGTCTTTAAATGGGTCATTTACAAAGGGAGGCCCAGTATTACTAAACTGTTCCTAATATTACTATATTATATATATACACTACCGTTCAAAAGTTTGGGGTCACCCAGACAATTTCATTTTCCACATTAACAATGTATAGAGTGTATTTCTGATTAATTTAATGTTATCTTCATTGAAAAAAACAGTGCTTTTCTTTCAAATATAAGGACATTTCTAAGTGACCCCAAACTTTTGAACGGTAGTGTATATATAATAATATATATTATATTATAATACTATACTATAGTATTACTATACTGTTCCTAATCAAATGTTATATCAACGTTTCAATAAACATTTGAGCCTTTAATGTGACGTTTCCTCCAAAGCGGAAGTTGTTGTAGTAACTACTTCCTGGTCGTGAGGAAGTTGAGCAGCTCGATCATAACAAGGTGAATATCGCATGAGCGCAGGTAAGGAACATGAGCGTCTCTGTAATGCAGCTGTTTCATTCACCTGAAATGTCCATGATACTCTAAGTTACATAGCTGCTGTGTGCTGAAGTTGATATGGATGAAATGAACCGCTATGTGAAAGTGTCCGTGTAGGTTCTCTGGTGGAAGTTGCGCGTTCATTCCGTTTGTTGACAGTAAATAAACCTCCTCAGTCTGGACTACTAGGAGAATGACTACAGTTACATGACTGGAGGCTTCACATAGTTACAAGATTGACTTTACACTGGACGAAGACTAACAATACTGTTATGAGATTGTATTTTTCTGTAGGCCTACTCAGTGTTTCCTCCAGGATTCTTCACATTAGTGGCGGAGTGTTCTTTTTTCGCGCGCGTAGCGTATGCAACACGCACTGGCGCTCCGTACCTCCGCCGTTCTGTTCGTGGTGATTTGGGAGGCAATAGATTATTTTTGCCCCGCGCATATTGCCCTGTAATTAGACCACGCGACCACAGCTCCGTTGTGTCTCTTATTGTCCAAATGTGTGGTGGCCTGGGAAAACCCTTCACATGGTGGCATTTTGACATTTTCTTTTTTTTATATTTCCATAAATTAGAAGTTCTCAGCTATTCATAACTGGTTGACTGACTGAGAAAGCCCTTTATTTTAAAAAGTTATGAGCATTTTAATGTATCATGTCAAAAAAAGTGAAAGGTCATTACTACCCCTTTCTCCTCCGGGTCGGGGGAGGAGCCTATGCAGATCGGCCGGTCTCGTTTGTCTGCTTGTGATGCGGTGTTAAGGCCGGTTTAGGCTTCTGCTTCGAATTTACGTGCGGCTACGCCGTAGACTACGCGAGGGCTCTCCAAGTTTATAGTTCGACGTTGGTCCGCGCTGCAATTACACCGTCACATCGCTAGGTGGCAGTGTGTTTTCAGCCCCTGTGCGCGTGCCTCTTCCGGTTAGGAACTCAACGGAGCTCAAAGCTCAAAGCGGCATAATAGCGATCTTTTTGTTGTTATGTTTGTTGTATATAAAAGTTCTATGATGCATTGAAATGACATTAAACTAAGATAATACGATGGTTATCATAATTTTTCAAATCTTTATTAATAAGTAATTACAGAAAAGGTGAATGACATTTCTGTCATGACTTCCGCATTTTGGGCAACGAGAGAGTCGGAATCTTATCTGAATCATGTTCTACCAAGCGGACCAATCACAGAGCTTACGGTTACGTGCGCTCTGACGCGTGGTTAGATTTTTTGAGAGGAGCACGTCAAGGCTACGCACCGTCATGCGGGACTACGTAAGCTTACGCGTAGCTACGGCGTCGACTTTACGCAGAAGCCTAAACCGGCCTTTAGTCTGCTCGCCTCGTCGGTATGCGAGGGACAGATCCATTTGTGTGTCTTCTAGTTAAGATTTTATTACTTTATGCTTATTGTGAGCATCAGTAAACTGGTAATAACACAGGTGGAAGTATCGTCTCTCCTTTCGCTCATGTGTGCGTGCGTTGCTTAACTGAGAATGAGACACGTTCAACATGACGTTGTTTCTCTAGCAAACAACCCACCACAAAAACATAAAAATAAGTACTTTCTCTTTTGTTTTCTTAAAATGTTTATTCACCATAATGTAGTATGGAGTTCAAAGTACTAGAATACCACATAATATCAAAATCGCGATTTCCATCTATTTTTGCTCTTTGCCACAAACGAACGCCAGCGACATCCGACGGGTTTTCCCAGGCCACCACACAAATGTTCCCTGAATTTTAGCTGCATGTTTTTCCAGCATGTAAATCCGACTCCCCTTCTTTCCCCCTGCCAATACTGTGTCGTTTGTGACATTTACCAACGTTTATGCTATCAATAGTTCGAAGCTAGCGTTAGATGCGAGGCTGCTCGGGAACATTATTTGTTTCACAAAATAGCCTGATTTAGTTGACCATGAACATCAGAGACTAGACTACATTACGAATGTTCATTTAAAATACTCTATAGTGAACACTGGTATAAGAACATGAACCAGAGAACAGCAGTAAATGCAAGAACCCAAGGTCGTCGCTGATGATGTTGCATTTTCGATTAGGATACGCTTACGGGATTAAAGGGACGGGCGACGGGCTAAGAGAGAGGGAAGGGATTTCCAGAAATCCAAATGTCCCGCTAAATTCGGACCAATCACAAAACTGTTTTGCAAGCGCGTCGACGAGGTTAATTGCAACATTGTAACATATTGTAACTTACTACATCCTAAATCGGAACGAAATGTAGGTCTGAAAGCAGCCTAAACTAGCTTCAATCTGATTTTTTTCTGTTCTCCGGTCATAAAGTGGACTGAATCAATTAGTGGCGGAGAAAATGTATTCGTGGCGGCCCGCCACGAATAAATGCATATAGAGGAAACACTGCCTACTGATTGTATCCCTTTCTAACTAATGTCATTTCAGAGTGTTTATTTCAATCTTGCAAGAGGAGCTTCTGTACAGTCAACATGGTGCCGCATCAATATGCCGACGGACCGTTGTGCCGACAGCCCTCCCTGCATGTGAATGCTCTCCGCTTCTCTGTCTAGGTGCATGTGGGAAAACTAGGGTTGGGGTTAGGTGCTACGTCGACTTGGTACATGCTGGCATGTCTAACCCTAACCCTAATCCTATCCCTAACCCTACCCCTAACCCCAACCCTAACCTTAACCGTAGCACCCTAGCACCTAACCCTAGTTTTCCCACATGTACCGTCTTGTCAGCTCTCGCAGAAATCCGCTAATAAACTGTCGGCATCGTGGTCCGTCGGCACAGCGGGTGGGCCCCAGTCAACATAGGGTTCCAAAGTAGGGGTGGGCATCAATGATCGACGATCGATAATTGATCGATAAGGATCTTGGTCGATCACAAAATATTTTGCTCGATAATCGTTAATATTATTATTTATATATATATATATATATATATATATATTTTTTTTTTAAAACAATAATAATAATGGAAATGAGTTTGTCCACGTGTCACCAGATTGCGTTCGTCTCTCACCCCTGAACATGTTAACATGATCATCTTTCTGAACAAGAACCAGTAGGCCTGCCGCCTACATTCTCTCGCTGGAGTTTAAATTTAAGTTAAGCTGGACGCTCTTAAGGACACTAACGTTTTCAGTCATCCTCCTATTTGTGAGTAACTGTTTTTTTTACTGCTCCTATGGTTACTTATTTTCTATATTTTTATTTATAACGTAAAATGTGTTTTAAAGTTAAACAATTTAGGCTACTCACTGCCTTGTTTAAGAGGATTGTTATCTGACTGTAGTGTCTAGTTTGAAAGTGAATGAATGAATGTGTGCAATGGCAACACAAATAAAGTTTTTTCTCCAAGGAAAAAAAAATTTGTTTTAATGAAAAACGTTTTTATTTTATTTTTAAATATTATTATTATTATTATTTTTTAGGAAAAAAAAAGCTTATCGATAATTGATCGTTAATTCTTGCGATTATCGAAAAAGAAATTTTGATCGTTTGCCCAGCCCTATTCCAAAGTACAAAGCCCACCTCTCTATGGGGTTGGTTCTTCTTATAGTTTCAACATTCAGTTATTGTACAACATCACGTGGGTACAGATAACACAGAGCATAACTATTTCACTTTAGCCTTGGAGAGAAGGGAGTGAGAGTCTCTCTTTATCTAGCACCTGCACTTTTAGTCACATACCATTCTTGTTATTCATCCAGTCTTCAGTGAATGATAAGATCATCATTATTGTATAAAAGACATGTTTCTCCCCCGCCAGCTGGTCAGAGCAGTCTGTCAGCACGCGTCCCGCCACACCGTCTGGCTGCTTTGGCCCATTTTTCCAAATCTGTCAGTTATTTACAACTGACTGCATGTTATAAGAGTGTAATAACAGTGTAATAATAAGAAAAACACAAAATCTGAATTAGATTTTACATGTTTTTAGTCAAATAGATACTGTGATTGCACATAGACAACATATTTATCATGTTCAATTTGAAAGTATAATGGCGCTTTTCCATTTGTTGGCCCGGGTCAGCACGGCACGGTACGGCACGGCACGGTTCTTTAGCTACCCTTCACGAGCAGGAACTACAGGGCCGAAAGGTACCTTTTTGCCAGGCTGCGTGTGACGTGTGACGCTGCACACCGTTGATTGGTCAATGGAAATCGTCATCCCATGTTCATAGATTTCTTCACTAACCGCCATCTTTAAATACCACAACAGATTTCGCTCTAGGAAAATGTCACTTACTGTTTCTGTAATAACCTATTAATAAAGATTAGAAAAGTTATGCTAACCATCGTATTATCTTAGTTTAATGTAATTTCAATGCATCATAGAACTTTTATTTACAACAAGTGTTAAAGGAGCACAGTCTAATACTGAGCTACTGAGATGCTAACCCGCGGACTCTGGTTGACGCGCCGTGCGTTCTAGTTTGATGTGTGCTGTTGGTTACACACGATCCGTAGTCATTGGTTTGCTGCATAATAAACCTTTATTGCGTTCCTGATTGCCATCTATGGCTTAATCACTGATACAAAACAATAATAATCACAAACTCAGCGCCCTTGCGGTCAAACCTATTTGCCCTTCCGGGGTCAACACCTGACGATAACAACAAATGTACTACCTTATAAAGACCTGCCTCAGGTATTGTGACAGCGCCACCCCATGCCCACACAGTGAATTACAACACATATGACAGGACCATATCTGGCTCTTACACACCGGCCCCTAATTATTACTGGCACCGACATAACAATTTAAACAAAATACCATAAAAGGAGCAAACGTTATAACAGACCACAACCAATATAAGTACAGACAACAAACACATTTTCATCACTGGCCTGTCAATTGTATTTGGTCTGTAATCTCACAGAACGTACCAGCCCCTGTTTGTCTGGAAAACCCTCTATAACCTTGCCTAGTGGCCAAGAACCACGAGGAGCTGACGAACCCATAATAACAACGATGGGTCAGGGTAGCGTGGCTCTCCTCCACTCTCTCCATCTCCTCGTCTTTCTGAGCGAGACGAGTCTGCACATCCAATAGCATCCTTGCGTACTCCTCCCTGGCCCTCTTCACCGTCTCCACCTCCTCCTCTAGCTCTCTGCCTCGCTCCTCTGCTCCCCTAAGAGCCTGCTGTGTGCTTTCCAGTTTAGTGACCATGTCTCCTATCCTGCCCAGGGAGCAGGCATGCTCCTCCTGGAGTTTCTTCATAACTGCAGCGTGTTTCTCCTCCACCTCCTCCTTCTCACTGCTCCTGCTGTCTAGCAGTGCTCTCGTCTCACTCAGCTCTGTCTCCAGGTCTGTGTTCTCCTGCTTCAGACGTTGTAGGTAGGGATGTCCCGATCCGATACTGATATCGGATATCGACCCGATATTGGTCCTGAATGCTGGATCGGGGATCGCACCAGAGAAAAAAAAGGCTCCGATCCGATCCTACTGTCATCCGCAGTCAAACGTATGTGTATAAGCGATGGGGGAATGAAAACAGTGAACAGAAACGCGTGTCGCAGAAATGCTTCACGCGAGTCGCAGAAATGCTTCACGCGAGTCCTATATGCGCTTAAAATGCGCATATCGCTGTGTGCTTCACGCGAGTCCTATATGCGCTTAAAATGCGCATAGCGCTATGTGCCTGACGTCTAACAACATTCAAATGACTCTAACTTCATATTTTTTCGGATTTCAATGTATGACACATCATTTGAAAGCTTATGATCCGTAGTTCCAATCCACAACACGTCGCATTTGTTGCTTTAATAAAGGCTGGCAGTCTTTAATTTAACTGTTGTTGGTGTGGACTATATACTGGGGAGGTATTTGTTATTATTCAGGGGTCAAAAAATGTATACAAATATCGGATCGGTATCGGTATCGCCGATACCCGAAGCCCAGGTATCGGTATCGGTATCGGTAGTGAAAAAGTGGGATCGGGACATCCCTAGTTGTAGGGCCTCTTCTCTCTTCCTCTGCTCCTCCTCTTGCATCTGTTCCTTTTCCTCTAGGCCAGACGGCTCTCCCAGAGCCTCCTCCAACTCATCCATCAGCTGTTTCCTCTCCTCCTCTGACAAGTCCTGTACCTGCTCCAATGCCGACACCAGCGAGACTGCCTTCTCCTTCTCCAGTCCTTCAGCCAGGGCAGTGTGGAGCTGCTGTAGTTGCTCCTGCGCCTCCTTCAGGTCCATTGTGAGAGTGTTGATTAGGGATGTCCCGATCCCACTTTTTCACTACCGATACCGATACGATACCTGGGCTTCGGGTATCGGCGATACCGATACCGATCCGATATTTGTATACATTTTTTGACCCCTGATAACAAATACCTCCCCAGTATGTAGTCCACACCAACAACAGTTAAATTAAAGACTGCCAGCCTTTATTAAAGCAACAAATGCGACGTGTTGTGGATTGGAACTACGGATCATAAGCTTTCAAATGATGTGTCATACATTGAAATCCGAAAAAATATGAAGTTAGAGTCATTTGAATGTTGTTAGACGTCAGGCACATATAGGGTTAACCTCTTTGTAATGAAACCGGAAGCACACAGCGCTATGCGCATTTTAAGCGCATATAGGACTCGCGTGAAGCATTTCTGCGACTCGCGTGAAGCATTTCTGCGACTCGCGTGAAGCATTTCTGCGACACGCGTTTCTGTTCACTGTTTTCATTCCCTCATCGCTTATACACATAAGTTTGACTTGACAGTAGGATCGGATCGGAGCCTTTTTTTTTTCTGGTGCGATCCCCGATCCAGCATTCAGGACCAATATCGGGTCAATATCCGATATCAGTATCGGATCGGGACATCCCTAGTGTTGATCTTCTTCTTAGTAGTGTCAGCAGAAACCTTGTTCTTGAGGAACTCGTTAGCCTTCTTGAGCTCTGCCCGCTGTCTCTCCACAGAGGCCGTGCTGATGGAGAGGCCCGTCTTCTTCCATACGGCAGACAGCAGCTTGGCCTCCGCCTTCCTCAGCTCTTCCTCCAGTTTGCACACTGCATTCCTGTTTACCATAGCAGAGGGGACCTCTGTCTCCCAAGCACCACTGTTTCCATTCAATGGACCATTAACGGCCCATCCCAGCACTGTCCTAATGGCGTAGGGACCATTCCCGCAGTTGTTAATGATCTCCCACGGTTCTAACACCTTGGGAGCATTGGTTCCTATCAAAAGGTCGACATTTGCCTTTATTTTTGGGATGTGTACCTTCGACAAGTATGGCCATTTGGCCAACTGTTCAGGAGTCACTACATGGTCCGGAGTGACTGGCATCCTTTTCTGTGTGAGAACCTCTGGGAGAGTATAAAAATGATTGCTGACCAAATCAGCTACCTGCAAGCCAGTCAAGGAATAGGCTACAGCAACAGTTTCTTGCCCCATCGTGCTCAACCGGAAGTTGGTTCTTCTGCCTGTAACATTCAGCTTCTGCATTAGCTCTTCTGAACAGAATGTGGCTGAACTACCAGGATCCAGGAAGGCATATGTTGTTATGGTGCGATTTCCCTTTGCCACTTTCACCTTTACAGGGACAATAGACAACCCACAGTGGTCCTTACCGGCCCCTGTATGTCCACACGTTTTGGGAGAGGTTGGCTGGTTACTAGACCTGTTCTTTGACTGCTCCAGAGCTACTGCTTGCCTTCTGATGTGCAAAACAGTGGGATGCGTTTGACCACACACTTTACATCTTAAGCGCCTTTCACAATCCCAGCTCATGTGACCCACACATAAGCATGCAAAGCACACTCCATTGTCTCTCAAAAAGTTAATTTTGTCTTTGTGCTGCCTTCGAGTGAACTGTTTGCACTCCTCCAATGCGTGAGTACCAGCACAGCAAAGACATCCAGCCTCGTCCTCCATCCCAGGATCTGATGTTAGCTCCTCCTCTCCTTCCTGTACGTCCATAGATGTTAATGTGGTGGCAACAATGTTTCCCTGTACTCTGTTGCCGTAATGTGATTTATGATTCTTTACTCCAGCAACAGCAGGCATAGGGTCCTGTATGTCACCAAAGAGAGGGTCGGACAGAATTGCAACCCGGCGCTCCACAAATGCGACCAAATCAGGGAAGCGAGCCCTTTGCTGTGTTGATTCCATTATGCCATGAGCTATTGTCCTCCGCTGATCTCTCATTTTGAATGGTAATTTTGAAATGATAGCCCTCAGGTGTAGCGGCATATCCAGTTCCTGCATGTACTCAAGCTCTTCCATTACATTGCAACAGCCACGCAAGAACAAGGAGTAGGCTTGAAGTGCTTTCACATCCTCTGACTTTATGGTTTGCCAGGCCAAAGCCCTTTCTATGTAAGCAGTTGCAATTTTATACTGGTTTCCAAAATGTTTCTCTAGAAGGCCCTTTGCCATCACGTAGCCACGCTCAGGAGCCATGTGCTGGCAGCTACGTACCAGTTCTTGTGGTGGTCCTCTAGTAAACTGTTCCAAATAATACAAACAATCCCCTTTTCCTGCCTTTTTCTCCACTCCTTGTTCAAAGGCCTTGATAAATGAGTTGTATTAGAAAGGGTCCCCTTCAAATATGGGAATATCTCGTGGTGGAAGAGACATGGACTGCTGCTGCTGCACCAGAGCAGTTGTTATTTCATTCTGCCTGTGCATGATGGTAAGTATGTCCCCAGGCAGATTCTGAGTGGTGTGATGTTCTGTTTCCTGAAGGGTTCCTGATTGGTGTCGATACTGTTGTGATGCTCCCACTATACTGCTTTGCTGCTGTTGTCCTTGGCAGTTAACTTGGCGTTGTACAGCAGCTTTAACCCACTGAGCAGTATCCTTGGGTCGTGTATCCATGGAAGGGGGTTTATGGGTTGGTACTAGGGGTGCAACGGTTCTCGTTTTTTTTACGGACGGTACGGTTTGCGTTCCACGGCTCAATTCACTAGTGAACCGTGACGGTTTTCGGTTTATGCTGCGATTTGGCTGCGTTCGTAAATTAGCTCTGAGAGCGCCGCAACAGTTTGAGGAAGCCCCGGATTCCTACAAGTCTGCGGTGTGGGGTCATTTCGCTTTTCCCGTTGAATACGACAATAAGGGGGGGAAAACAGTGGACAGAAATATTACTGTCTGCAAGCTCTGCTTAAAGCGTGTGCCATATGCAAATGGTTGCACCTCTAACATGAACCAGCATATTCGCCGCTACCACTCAACGATAACACTGACTGGGAGCAGGAAAGCCAGTCAGGTAGCGTCAGTGAGCAGACAGCAGTCTCTCTCTGATGCGTTCGGACAGACGTACACTACCACTTCAGAGAAACACAAAAAAATAACCAATGCAGTGGGGATGTTCATTGCAAAGGATTTGCAGCCCTTTTCGGTGGTTGGAGATTTGGGTTTTCGAAATCTGATAAAAACTCTCGAGCCCCGTTACAGTGTCCCCTCCCGTACATCATTCAGCACCAAAATAATCCCCGGTATTTACCAAACAACGCGCAGAGGCATTGAAGATGATTTGGCAAAAACACAGAGCTTTGCACTGACTACGGAGGGTTGGACCTCCCGGGCAACGGAGAGTTACCTCACTGTCACGGTCCACTACATGTCACCGGATTGGGAGATGAAGAGCGCAGTACTGCAAACTCGTCCACTATACGAAAGCCATACCAGCGCGCACGTGGCAGAGGAAGTTGGAGAGGCCCAAACATAACAATTCCCGTAACAACAGACAACGCAGCAAATATCGTAAATGCGATCCATGAAGCTGGTGGACTGGGGCCACAGATCGGCTGCTTTGCGCACGTCGTAAATCTCGCCGCCAAGAAGGCAGTGGCAATAACCTCCTGGGTAAGATCAGACATGCAGTCACTTTCTTCCACAAAAGCACCACAGCCCACCATATTCTGACAATTAAACAAGATATGTTAGACTTACCAAAACACAAATTAATCCACGATGTCGCAACTCGTTGGAATACAACACATGACATGTTGGAACGCTATGTGGAAAGTGTTACTTTTGTAGTGTGAATTTGTTTTCCTCCTGTTTGTATACGGGCTATCCAGCTGTCAAGGCTAAAGTGCACTTTTACTTTCGAAAGTGTTTATTTATTTTTGGACATTTGAAAGTGTTTTTTGTTTATATACAATTATATATACATTATATACATAACATATACATGTGTATGTTAAAGTTCCATATTATGTATAAGCAAAATAAAGTAAAGTAACAGTTTGTAAATAAATAGTAGCATTTGTTTCTGAACCGAACCGTACCGAAAACCGTGACCCAAAATACCGAACCGTACCGAACCGTGGGCCAACTGAACCGTTGCACCCCTAGTTGGTACTGCCCATTTTATCAAGTTGCTGTGTGGTGTTGGTTCCCACAAGCTAGCCTCATATTCCTTTGACGAAGGGTTTAAAGCAATGACAGCCTCCCTTTTACCTTTTACCATATCCACATAAGAATTCATGCCATCTGAGGAGGCTTGTGAAACAGTTCTCTGATCTGTGGCCTTGAATACTGCCAGTTGAGCAGTGGATGCAGCTATTTCAGTTTCCAAAGCCAGCCACTCTCTTTCCTCCTCAGTTGTTGCTCCTGCTCCTCCAAGGCATGACTCTCCCTTAGAGCTGCAGCACGGAGCGATAAGTGCAGCCCTAGCTGCCTCCTCTTTTACCTGTGCAGTGGATATAGCACTTGATCTACCACTTTTACCACTCCCACGACTTGGGTGGTCGCTAACATTGGAAGCACTGTCATGTGCACGAATATCATCCCCCTCATTAACATTTTCGACCACCTGCACAGAACCTTCTTTGCATGATAAAACCCACATTTTTGTATTTGTAATACATTCATTGTTGAACAACATTTTTGCCTTAAACCATGTTTCATGTTTTTCTTTTTCAACACATGGCAACAAATCAAGTATATTTTCATGCATGGTTTTTGCTTCATCACACACCTTTATCAATTCAACAAGAGTATTCTGTACCTGTGTTTTATCATCAGTACACACAGTAACCCTTGTAAAACACCTCTAATGCTGGTAGCTTTGCTTAGTTTAGCTTTTCTGCTCGTTTGCAACAAGTCCAACTTCAACGCAAACGCTTTAGCAGTAAGCTTAACCACACGTTTACCAGATAGTGTCTCATCCCCATTAGTGTCCAATTCCACGTCACGCATCTCCATGACGAATGATCGGTAGTCAGTAAAAACAGTTCGCCGCATGCAACAGTCAACGCAACGTCTATAATTGTCCCCTTCGCTTCAGTCACCAATGCATTGGATTTAATACCGGTGTGCACACATTAAATGGCCATTAAACAATGTAGCGCTACTCATACCGTGCGGTGGGCGCCATTGTAGTGGTCTCGTGGTCCGATGCTCCAAACAGCTGGCTTTAGAATCGTAGCTCCTGCGGCTGCACACGTATCCAAACACGTACGGTATCCAAACGCCTCCGTTATATTCCAAGCGATGTTCCAATAGATGCATAGGTTTGACAATGTTAAAGGAGCACAGTCTAATACTGAGCTACTGAGATGCTAACCCGCGGACTCTGGTTGACGCGCCGTGCGTTCTAGTTTGATGTGTGCTGTTGGTTATACACGATCTGTAGTCATTGGTTTGCTGCATAATAAACCTTTATTGCGTTCCTGATTGCCATCTATGGCTTAATCACTGATACAAAACAATAATAATCACAAACTCAGCGCCCTTGCGGTCAAACCTATTTGCCCTTCCGGGGTCAACACCTGACGATAACAACAAATGTACTACCTTATAAAGACCTGCCTCAGGTATTGTGACAGCGCCACCCCATGCCCACACAGTGAATTACAACACACATGACAGGACCATATCTGGCTCTTACAACAAGCATAACAAAAAAAAACGCTATTATGGCGATGTGCTGTGCCTATGCTGTTCCTCAGTCCAGCGGCAGTCAAATGCCGGTAGATTCGTGTCTTGCTCCCTTTAAGGCGTTTCCCTGGTTGCGAGATCTAAACTATTAGAACTGAAAGCGGCAGGTATACAGTATATCTCAAAAGTGAGTACAACCTTTAGATTTTTACAAATATTCTGTTATATCCTTTCAGGGGATAACATTATTCTACTGAAACTTTGATATAACTTAAAGTAGTCAGTGTGCTGCATGAATAACAGTATAGATTTATTGTCCTTTGAAAATTACTCAGTACACAGCTCTTAATGTCTAAACAGCTGGCAACAAAAGTGAGTACACCCCATAGTGAACATGTCCTAATTGTGCCCAATGATGTTGTTTTCCCGCCCTGGTGTCATGTGACTCGTTAGTGTTACAAGGATTCAGGTCTAAATGATAAGCAGGGCTGTTAAATTTGGTGTTTTGGGCACAATTCTCTCTGAATGCTGGACAACATGGCACCTCATGGCAAGGAACTCTCTGAGTGGCTGAAAAAAATGATTATTGCGCTTCACTAAGATGGCCTTGGCTATAAGAAGATTGCCAACACCCTGAAAATGAGTTGCAGCACAGTGGCTAAGATCATACAGCGGTTTTCCAGGACAGGTTCCACTCGGAACAGGCCTCGCCAGGGTCGACCAAGAAGGTTTCCAAAAATAGACGTGCGAGTGCTTCCAGCATTGCTGCAGAGGTTGCAGAAGTGGGATGTCAGCCTGTCAGTGCCCAGTGCTCAAATCGGTTTGTATGGCCGTCGCCCCAGACAGAAGCCTCTTCTGAAACCGATGCATAAGAAAGCCCGCAAACAGTTTGCTGAAGACAATGAATCCAAGAACATGAGTTACTGGAACCATGTCCTGTGGTCTGGATAAAGCAACAAGCCTTCATTGTCTTGACACATGTAACTGCATCAGAAAAAGCCATATATGCCTATATTTATACATACATATTATATTTATGTATTTTACTATTTTATGCCCCATTTTCTGGTCACACATCAAATGATATAGCAACATACTTGATGTGTGTGTGTTTTATCCTAGTAACAGTGAGTGTGTTCATGTCCTCCCTGTTAGGTTGTTGGTAGAGTTACTCCCAGGCTGGTTAGAATGACAGGTGGAGGGAGTAGAGAGTTTAGTGTCTGGTTAGAAGGGTTAGGTGTCTGGTTAGAAGGGTTAGGTGTCTGGTTAGAAGGGTTAGGTGTCTGGTTAGAAGGGTTAGGTGTCTGGTTAGAAGGGTTAGGTGTCTGGTTAGAAGGGTTAGGTGTCTGGTTAGAAGGGTTAGGTGTCTGGTTAGAAGGGTTAAGTGTCTGGTTAGAAGGGTTAAGTGTCTGGTTAGGGGGCGTTCACACTTGACGTCTTTTTTTAGAAAAAAGCGCCGCCTTCAGCGCCTTTTCACCGTCTTTTTACATACAACCCATGGGAAAAAAGCGCAGCCACCGTCTTTTTCCCAGAATGCATTTCGCACCGGCTAACAGCGGGCAATTTAAATCGTCCATTTTAACTTCCATTGGCTAAAAGCTGTAATTTTGGCAATACAAGTGTTAACATGTCATTTTATGAATTTTTAACATGTTTTCAGGTGTGAAAGTAACCATATACATTCCCAAAATGTGTCCAGTTTATCAAAATAAATATATTTGACGTTTTTTTCGTCTTCTGTTCGCTAGCTGCGTTCGTAAATTCGCCCTGGAAATCTGATCAGCACTCATGGAATGCCTCTTGTCCAATCAAATTACCTGGTCCCTTTATGACGTTGAACCCAGTGTGCGCTCCGGCGCTCTCAGAGCGAATTTACGAGCGCACCCTGCGTTGCTTATATACCTTCAATGCGGAGAAACTTCGTAACATAATTAGGGATGCACGATATGCATTTTTCCCAACCGATACCGATACCGATATTTACCCGCTTCTCGTGGCCGATAACCGATATGATAACCGATATTTATTCTTAAAAAAATCTTTCCTAGCACCAGGGGAGCCCCCCCCTCCCAAATTTCGTTGTTTGGTACCTGTACTATATCAATGACAATAAAGACCATTCAGATATAATTTCACAGTTCATAACCTGTAGTTCATGCACACCTGAAGGTAAGAAAGGCTATGTAGTGAGCAAAGATTGATGATTTAATATTCCATAGTGATCTCACCAAATCTAACTTACATCACTATTGTTAACACAACAAAGAGAACACTTCTGACTCTTCAAATGTTCATTTATTATTTCCTCTAACAAACAGAATCTGTTATAGACAGTGCACAATGCTTTTTTTTGCCAAGATCTGGCCTCATTTTATGAAAACAAAAAAGGCTCACCTAAGCCTTCTCCAAACATGGTTTCAAAAGCCCCGCGGATGGCTGTCGCAGTATGCGAACCGGAGAACTCCTGCGCATGCAGCAG
The DNA here is from genome assembly GCF_963989245.1 of Nansenia antarctica. Lineage (NCBI taxonomy): Eukaryota > Metazoa > Chordata > Actinopteri > Argentiniformes > Microstomatidae > Nansenia > Nansenia antarctica. The sequence goes on along the minus strand of NC_137685.1, from coordinate 14,205,923 downwards.
TGTCTTCTTCATATTGAAGTCCTCATCCAGCCACTGGGCCGTCAAACTAAGCATACTGACTGGACTAACGTCAGAAGTCCATATGTCCGTGGTAAAACTTATCTGGCTTACGCTAGTATCGATCAGACTATGGATGTGTGTGGCGACTGTATCATACAGAGCAGGCAGGCACACGTCTGCAAAATAGCGGTGACTTGGGAGTGTATACCGGGCTCTAAATGTGAAATTAGCTGGCGAAATCCTTTATCTTCTACTACAGAGAAAGGCTGGTCGTCGAGGGCCATCAACTCCATTATTTTTTAATTGATTGCTTGAGCCTTTGAGCTGTCTCTCGAGTGAACTTCCTGCAGTTTTCAAATGCGTGTTCAATAGGCACAGCAGCTTTTTTTTTCGCGGCTAGGCTACTAGGCTACTAGTGTTGATATTCCTTCCATACAGCGTGCTTGCAATGGTGAATCTTAAGGTGACTTATGAGATTCGTTGTGTTGTAACTCGTAGACCTTTGCCCTCCTCTCTGAACTTTTGTCGAACATGTATTGCAAATTGCAAACGCACTATCTGCCTCAGAAACTGTGAAGAATGTCCACACCGGGGAGCGAATTTGCGGAACCTAGGATGGTAGTGGAAGGTAGGGCAATACCGCTACCTGATTGGTTGGCGAAGCACTCGTGAAGAGCCCCCTCATTGGCTGCCGACTCGCCTTCCCTGCTTCGCCAACCAATCAGGTAGCGGTATTGCCCTACCTTCCCCTACCATCCTAGGTTCCGCAAATTCGCCACCGGGGAAGGCATGTTTATATTTCCGGCTTCATATTATCGGTTAAATATCGGCAAAAATTTTATAAAACCGATAAACATTAATTTCCCATTATCGGGCCGATAAATATCGGTGCCGATAATATCGTGCATCCCTAAACATAATTATAAGTTGTAAAATTATTTGGGGGGCCAATATCTTTAGCTAGCTAAAGTAACTAGTTTACTTTATTGTTGTCTTAACAGTTGGTAAAAGAACAGGATTAAAACAAAAATATCAGCAATAACATTGTGCTCTGCAGCAAGCACAATTACAACCCAACTGAAGCCACAATACTGGGACCATTCGTGACTGACAGTCAGTCAAATACTAGGTGAATATGTAATAAACTTGGATTTCATGCATTTCAAGTGGCATCTTTGTAATCATTACGATGTAGTCATGTCTAAGAGGCAGACAAGGCTTCCCTTTAACTCCCCGAGGCTACGACTATGCTATGTCCTGTGCCTATGCTGTTCCTCAGTCGAGCGCGCTTCGTCATCCCCCTTCTAAAACCCCTTTCCATCCCTTATGTCATTTTATCAATGAACATTGTAATACTATTACTGTTATTTCAACATTCAAGCCTCTTTCACACACGGAGATTGTATGAGCCCCGCGTCAGTCAGCCTTTCCGTAGAAATACATCGCTCCGTTATATATATATATAACGTTACATGTTTTAAGGCTGATCTGTGCATGATAGTGCTGCATTATGTTGATCTATTTATATCGATCTATTCTTGTCAATTCCTTATTACCAGTGGAAAGGGGGAAGGCTGAAACATTTTGAATGGAATAGATAGGACTTTCCGTTCAATGGAGGAAGCATGATACTCGCGAGTTCATCTCGCTTTCCCCCCGTTGATGTATTAAACAATCTAAGCAATCTAATCAGAGCAGTTGTTATTATGTAATATTATTGATGGATGTGCCATTTTTGATGGAGAGCAGTGAGCGGATGACTGGATGTGAGCATGTATTTGACTAATGCCGATAGATTCGTGTCTAGAAAGGATTTTACAGCGTTCCTTCAAACTATCGTAATTCATGAACTATATGCCCAATCTAAAAAAATCTAACAGTTTCTGAAAGCAGAGAAGTTGCTTACGGATATGTAATAAACTTGGATTTCATGCATTTCAAGTGGCATCTTTGTAATCATTACGATGTAGTCATTTCTAAGAGGCAGACCAGGCTTCCCTTTTACTCCCAGAGGCTATGACTATTACCAAGTCTATCGCTGGGTATATTTACAAGGTGTGTTGTGTTGAACTGGGTATATTTGCAACAGTGTTGCGGAAAATGAAGATTTCTGCTGAATGCTGCTAACACTGGAACCACGTTATGAAACACCAGTAGCAATCACGAGTTCATTCTACAACATTCTACAACATGTGCTACATTGTGCTACATCTTGATGGGTCTGGCGTCTTGGAGTTCTTCTTAGTTCTTGTGTTCTTCGCAGTCACTGGATCTGTATCCAATACATTTACATCCCACATTCCCAACTAATTCAGTTGAGGTGTGGTCTTGTGAGTTATTATTTAAAGAACAAATGAACTATACAAATGTACAATACATATAATATTATGTTTATTGTTATTTTATAAATAAAATTAACAATTAACAAATTAACATACAAAACATGTATACATACAAAACATATACAAAAGGCAAGGCAAGGCAAGTTTATTTGTATAGCACATTTCATACAACAGGGGCAATTCAAAGTGCTTTACATGCATTATTTAAAAATACAGCAAGAGGAGCATAAGAAAATAAAAATTACAATGAATAAAAGCAAATATAAGAAGTAAATAGATAAAACATTTAAAAAGACAATAGTTAATGGAAAAAAGACATTGAAGTGTTTGTGTTTAATCATAACTGGTGCAAAACATGAAGGTTTTTAGCTTAGATTTAAATATTTTAAGGGTTTGGGCCTGTTTGATTTCTTCAGGGAGTTTGTTCCAGGAGCATGCAGCAGCGTGACTGAAAGCTGCTGCACCGTGTTTTGTTTTTACTCTTGGAATTATTAGCTGATTTGTCTCAGCTGACCTTAGGGACCTTGCGGGAATATAGGGTGGGAGGAGATCTGATATGTATTTTGGTCCAAGACCATTTTGTGATTCGTATGTAATTAGGAGGATTTTGAATTCAATTCTCTGAGAGACTGGTAGCCAGTGCAGGGATCTCAGGATTGGTGTAATGTGTTCAAATTTCTTTGTTTTTGTTATGACCCTAGCAGCGGCGTTTTGGATGAGCTGCAATTTACGAACAGCTCCTTTAGATAGGCCTGTTAGTAGACCATTACAATAATCAAGTCTACTCGAAACAAATGCATGGATGAGTTTTTCAAGGTCTTGCTTGGACATGAAACCTCTCATTCTTGTTATGTTTTTCAGGTGATAGTAGGCTGATTTAGTTATTGAGTTTATGTGGCTGTTGAAGTTTAGATCGGAGTCTAGAATTACACCAAGATTTCTGACCTGTTTTTTACTGTGAAGAGAGAGAGAATCAAGTTTTGCACTGACTTTCGATCTTTTGTCAGGTGCACCGAATACAATTATCTCTGTTTTGTCCTTGTTTAGTTGGAGGAAGTTTTGTGTCATCCAGGCGTTTATTTGCTCAATGCAATTACAGAGATTGTCAATGGGACTATAGTCGTTCGGTGAGAGGGCTATGTAGATTTGAGTGTCATCCGCATAGTTGTGGTAGGCAATTTTGTTCTTTTTTATGATGTGTCCCAATGGAAGCATGTAGAGATTGAATAGAAGGGGGCCAAGGATTGACCCTTGGGGAACCCCACATGTCATTTTAATTTGGTCAGATACAAAGTTGCCAATGGAGACATAGTAGCTTCTGTCCTGTAGGTAGGATCTAAACCAGTTTAGGGCAGTGCCCGAAAGTCCTACCCATTTTTTTAGTCTATCTATTAGAATGTCATGGTTTACAGTGTCAAAGGCAGCACTAAGATCTAGTAGTACCAAAACTGAGATTTTTCCGGAGTCTGTGTTTACGCGAATGTCATTAAGGACCTTAATAAGGGCCGTTTCAGTGCTATGTAGGGGGCGAAAGCCTGATTGAAAGTCATCAAAGAGATCATTTAGGGTCAAATAATTGCTAAGTTGTTCGTGGGCAACCATTTCAATAATTTTTCCTGTACAGGGAAGGTTTGATATGGGTCTGTAGTTGTTTAGTACAAATGGGTCTATGCCGTTCTTTTTTAGTAGAGGCTTAATAACTGCAGTTTTCAGGGCTTCAGGGAAGATTCCTGATGAAAGGGAGGTGTTAATTATTTGTATTAGTTCGCCTGCCATGCAGCTAAATATGTTTTTTAAAAAGCTTGTTGGCAGGACATCAAGGGCACAGGTGGATGGTTTAAGACGTGACATGATTTTATCTAGGGTCTTGTAATCAATGGTGTTAAATTGTGACATGGTTGTTATGTCCCCCCTATTTGGGGTTGTTAATGGGGACATGTTTTTCATGCCTGACACAGAAGACCTAATGCCTTGTCTAATGGTTTCTATTTTATTGTTAAAAAAGGATGCAAGCTCATTGCATTTACTAGTTGAGTGAAATTCCTGAGCAATGGGTGTTGGGGGATTTGTTAGTCTGTCAACAGTTATGAAAAGGATGCGGGCATTATTGATGTTATTGTTTATGATTTTAGAGAAAAATGATTGCCTGGCACTTCTTATTTCTAAGTTATAGTTCTGAAGATTCTTTTTATAGATATCATAGTGGACTTGAAGGTTTGTTTTTCTCCATCTGCGCTCTGCTTTACGACATTCTCTTTTTTGGGTCTTTACGGATGGGGCAGTTCTCCAGGGAGCTTTTTGCTTACCAGAGATGCATTTGGATCTAATGGGTGCAATATCATCAATGGTTTTTGTGATTTTTAAGTTCAAATCGTGTAGAAGGTCATTTACTGAGGTTGGAATAGAAGTTTTTTTTTGGGGGGGGGGGGGGGGGGGCTAGGGAAAAGGCCTGTGTGAACAGTGCACTGGTCTTTTCATTGATATATCGTTTTGAAATAGTTTTAGACATAGTTTGAATAACAGGAAAGATAGATACGTCAAAGAATATGCAACAGTGGTCAGACAGGGCAATGTCAGTTACAACAACATTTGAAATATCTAGGCCTTTGGTGATGATAAGGTCCAGAGTGTGACCTCGATTATGAGTAGGGAGGTTCACATGTTGTTGAAGTTCAAAAACATCTAACAGAACAGAGAGTTCTTTGGCTTTGTTGTCCTCTGAGTTATCTACATGAATATTGAAATCACCAGCAATGATCAGACCATTAAATTCAGTAGTAATGATGGAGAGAAGCTCTGTAAGTTCATTAAAGAAGCTAGTAGAGTATTGGGGTGGTCTGTATACAATTATAAAAATAATTTGAGTGGAACATTTAAAAACAACTGAAAGATATTCAAATGATAAAAATTCCCCGAAGGATTTCTGTTTGCAGTTAAAACTGTCTCGGAAGAAAGAGGCGATTCCACCACCTTTTTTGTGGGATCTAACGACATCTAAGGTTCTAAAATTGGGGGGTGCTGACTCAATATGAATTGGTGTCTTGTTATCTTTATCTAACCAGGTCTCAGTGATAAATAAGAAATCTAGTTCATAGGAGCTAATCAAGTCGTTGATTAAGAGAGAATTATTAGCTAAGGATCTGGCATTGAAAAGTGCTAGCTTGAGTGGTTTTGTGTTTGGTCTCTGTGTGGGCTGTGTGTGGCAGGGTACAGAAATTAAATTTGAGGGGTGTATAAAGCATTCAGACTTGCAATTAACTGTTCTGTTACTGATATGAACAGGGATAGCAAGAGTTGAGAGTCCCAGCTTTATATCAGGAATGTCAATGGTATCAACTCTATGGAAGCAGGGACTGTTAGAGCATCAACTGATTCTGGGTGTCATCCGGGGGATGGGGATGGGTGTTGTAGATAGCATCCTGTGGCGGGGTAGGGCGATGGGTATTGTTGATGAGGCTGGCATTGTTGATGAGGCTGGCGTCACAGGGAGTGTGGGGCCAGGTGTTGTAGAATGGAGAGTTGCCTGAGATGGAGCAGCTTTCGGGGTGAGCTCTACTCCTGTCTTCACCATTTTCTCTAACTTAGCTGAGAAAGGCAGGAACGGCGTGAGTTGGAGGAAGGAGAGCTCAGTGGACTCAGTGGATGAGTGTCTCTGGGAGTTGGGGGTAGAGTGGTTTGGGGGGTCGGGGGCAGAGTGGTTTGGGGGGTCGGGGGCAGGGAGGGTGCTTGCATACCAGGCAGCTAAAGGGACAGCCCCTGCCTACCTGAAGGAAATGGTAACCCCCCAAACCCCTGCCCGCTCACTCCGCTCCTCCACCTCGGCTGGCCGACTGGCCCCACCTCCTCTACACAGCAGTCGGGCTGCCCGATCACGTCTCTTCACAACACTGGCTCCCCGCTGGTGGAATGAGCTCCCCACGGCTGTCAGAACGGCAGAGTCACTACCCATCTTCCGTCGTAGACTGAAGACCCATCTCTTCAGGTTACATCTTAACTGCTCCTCCTGAGACATCTTCTGACCCTCACCACTACGTCTCCTAAAGACACCCGCTTTCCCCTCTTCTGTGTCCCTAAGAACTTCTATTGCCCCCCTTGTACTGTTTCTCAGTTTCTCCAGTAATATTAAAAAAATAAAAAATAAATAGTAGAAGGCGATAATAGGGAGAAGGTTTTTCCTTCTATCAGTGGCCCCGGGCCCGAGCTAGAGTACTCTTCCTGCAACGAATGGTGGACTGCTGATTCACATGCTTAGTATTCAATAGGGATGCACGATATTATCGGCACCGATATTTATCGGCCCGATAATGGGAAATTAATGTTTATCGGTATTTATCGGTTTTATAAAATGTTAGCCGATATTTAACCGATAATATGAAGCCGGAAATATTTCTGCTTCCGGTTTCCGCGCTCATGCTGCTGCGCCTGCGTACAGGCACGCAGTGTATAGACGAGACGAGAGCGAAACATGCCTTCCCCGGTGTGGACATTCTGCAGAGTTTCTGAGGCAGATAGTGCGTTTGCAATTTGCAACACATGTTCGACAAAAGTTCGGAGAGGAGGGCAAAGGTCTACGAGTTACAACACAACGAATCTCATAAGTCACCTTAAGATTCACCATTGCAAGCACGCTGTATGGAAGGAATATCAAGCACTAGGTAGCCTAGCTGCGGTGGTAGCCTAGCCTTCAGAAGGTAGCCTAGCCGCGGTAGTAGCCTAGCCTTCAGAAGCAGTAGCCTAGCCGCGGTGGTAGCCTAGCCTTCAGAAGCAGTAGCCTAGCCGCGGTGCCTATTGAACACGCATTTGAAAACTGCAGGAAGACAGCAGACAGCTCAAAGGCTCAAGCAATCAATGAAAAAATAATGGAGTTGATGGCCCTCGACAACCAGCCTTTCTCTGTAGTAGAAGATAAAGGATTTCACCAGCTAATTTCACATTTAGAGCCCCGGTATACACTCCCAAGTTGCCGCTATTTTGCAGACGTGTGCCTGCCTGCTCTGTATGATACAGTCGCCACACACATCCATAGTCTGATCGATATTAGCGTAAGCCAGATAAGTTTTACCACGGACATATGGACTTCTGACGTTAGTCCAGTCAGTATGCTTAGTTTGACGGCCCAGTGGCTGGATGAGGACTTCAATATGAAGAAGACACTGCTGCATGCGCAGGAGTTCTCCGGTTCGCATACTGCGACAGCCATCCGCGGGGCTTTTGAAACCATGTTTGGAGAAGGCTTAGGTGAGCCTTTTTTGTTTCATAAAAGGAGGCCAGATCTTGGCTAAAAAAAGCATTGTGCACTGTCTATAACAGATTCTGTTTATTAGAGGAAATAATAAATGAAGATTTGAAGAGTCAGAAGTGTTCTCTTTGTTGTGTTAACAATAGTGATGTATAGGGATGCACGATATGCATTTTTCCCAACCGATACCGATATTTACCCGCTTCTCGTGGCCGATAACCGATACCGATACCGATATTATTATTATTATTTTATTTTTTCTTTCCTAGCACCAGGGGAGCTCCCCCTCCCAAATTTCGTTGTTTGGTACCTGTACTATATCAATGACAATAAAGACCATTCATATATCATTTCACAGTTGATAACCTGTAGTTCATGCACACCTGAAAGTAAGAAAGGCTATGTAGTGAGCAAAGATTGATGATTTAATATTCCATAGTGATCTCACCAAATCTAACTTACATCACTATCGTTAACACAACAAAGAGAACACTTCTGAGTCTTCAAATGTTCATTTATTATTTCCTCTAACAAACAGAATCTGTTATACAGTGCACAATGCTTTTTTTAGCCAAGATCTGGCCTCCTTTTATGAAAACAAAAAAGGCTCACCTAAGAGTAATTAGATCAAAAAAGTGTCAAAAATAAAGTGCACCTTGTGCATCAGTCAATACAAAAATAAAGACTTTTAAAGAACCAAAAGTTGTATAGAACTTGTACAGAAACTAGTGCCAAATGGCTGCTTAGTCTGCAGATAAACAGAATGATACAAGGCACATAGTAGGCTACACTAGTATGCTTAATAAAGCAACTGAAAAGGGCTGGGCTATGCTACTTTTAGTGCATGAGGATGAGGTAGGTTGTGATAAAGCCCATCAAACGTTTTGCATAAGAATTCAAAATAAATTGCACTGACATGGAAAAACAAAAAGTGCATGTTTTCCTTGTAAACAACTTGTCTTGTATAGCCTACATTCACATTCTCACCTAAATAATAGACACGTTTTCCATTGGTGTTCCCTAATATACAAACTGAATACAATTCCTACCTCATAGAACCTTTGCAATTTAGGCCTACCACTCTGAGGCTACTTTACACTATGCTAGCCTACTTTGAGGGCATCAGGTGAATATTTTTCTTCATAAAAAGAAGCATCTCTGCTCTCTCGCATCCGAGTCGGTTTCTTTTTTCATCGATCACATGAGCAGCTGCAGAAAATAAACGTTCGCTGTCGACGCTAGTGCAAGGGGCTGACAGGTACGCCCTTGCAAGCAGGGCCAGGGTCGGGAAACGGGATTTGTTGCTTCTCCAGTATTCCATTGGGTTCTGAGTCCTGGGAATCGTTGACTGTGAGAGGTACATCTAAAAGGACAACAAAATCACAATATACTGTAAGTAACAGATGTCGCTAGATTAGCCAAGCTCTCCACTTCCGCATAAACATCCGCCCCTCCTTACGTAACACCCTACATAGCAGCGCACATGTCACATTATCGTGATGTGGTGTATTTTTGAACAAGTTGAAAGCCAAACATTAAATTGAATAAATTACCTGCACTTCCGTTTGAGTTCTCGCCTGCTCTTCTGTGGGTTCAGTGTTTTCTTCCAAGATTTCGTCGTACATTTCCAGCAAAGAAGGGTTACCTGTGTGTATGTAATGTGTACATTTCAAGCCTGCAAACTGCGACACTTAAATGAATGTGCAACCAATAACACTATGTGCAATATGACAACCCTAGGGTACATAAGGTTGCAGAGAAATAGGAAATGTTAGAATAGGTATAGCATAGCATAGAGTACAGCACAGTGTGTTAGCATAGCATAGCATAGCATAGAGCACAGCACAGCACAGGCACACGTCTGCAAAATAGCGGCGACTTGGGAGTACATACCGGGGCTCTAAATGTGAAATTAGCTGGCGAAATCCTTTATCTTCTACTACAGAGAAAGGCTGGTCGTCGAGGGCCATCAACTCCATTATTTTTTCATTGATGGCTTGAGCCTTTGAGCTGTCTCGAGTGAACTTCCTGCAGTTTTCAAATGCGTTTTCAAGGCACCGCAGATTTTTTTTCCGCGGCTAGGCTAACGTGTTCTGCTACAACGAGTGCTTGATATTCCTTCCATACAGCGTGCTTGCAATGGTGATTCTTCAGGTGACTTATTAGATTCGTTGTGTTGTAACTCGTAGACCTTTGCCCTCCTCTCCGAACTTTTGTTGAACATGTATTGCAAATTGCAAACGCAATATCTGCCTTAGAAATTGTGAAGAATGTCCACACCGGGGAAGGCATGTTTCGCTCGCGTCTCGTCTATACAAACTGCGTGCCTGAGCGCGGAAACCGGAAGCAGAGCGCGGAAACCGGAAACCGGAAGCAGAAATATTTCCGGCTTCATATTATCGGTTAAATATCGGCTACATTTTATAATAAATACCGATACCGATAAACATTAATTCCTCAATATCGGGCCGATAAATATCGGTGCCGATAATATCGTGCATCCCTAGTGATGTAAGTTACATTTGGTGAGATCACTATGGAATATTAAATCATCAATCTTTGCTCACTACATAGCCTTTCTTACCTTCAGGTGTGCATGAACTACAGGTTATCAACTGTGAAATTATATCTGTTCTCATATCGGTTATCATATCATTTCCATGTTTGAATGAATGAATGAATGAATGAATGAATGGCCTTTATTGTCATTGATATAGTACAGGTACCAAACAACGAAATTTGGGAAGGGGGGCTCCCCTGGTGCTAGGAAAAAAATTTGTATATATATATATATATATATCTGTTATCATATCGGTTATCGGCCACGAGAAGCGGGTAAACATCGGTATCGGTATCGGTTGGGAAAAATGCATATCGTGCATCCCTAGTATTCAAATGTATTGATTGTAAGTCGCTTTGGAATAAGGCGTCTGCTAAATGCCAAAAATGTCAATGTAAATGGAGGGAGGGTGGGGGGAGAGGAAAGGGGCTGGACCGTCGCCTTAGTGGGGGTTCAACGAGTTGGCTAATGATTAGTTTTGCCCTGGCGACTGTGGAGCGCAGTTTAGGCAGTTGCGATGGGGAGATTGATAAGTCATCTGCAGCACGCACTTCAGCCAGCTGTGATGAGTTTGGAGGGCCCTTTACTGTAGGCTGTGATGAGTCGCAGGACTGTGGGGAGAGTTTATCCACTGTGAGCAGTTCAGCTGCCTGTGCTGAGTCTGAAGAATCCTGCGCTGTAGGCCTTTCAGTTGGTTCAAGAGCGAGGGAAGGGGGAGCAGAGTTTATGAGGTTGAAGAGTATGTTGTTCATCAAATGGTATTCTCCCGATCTGTTTAAGTGGAGGCCATCTCTTTTGAATAGGTCTCTCTGCCTCCAGAATATGTTCCAGTGGTCAATGAATTTCAGCCTTTTAAGTTGGCACGCACCAGAGAGCCACGTGTTAAGGCTTAGGAGCCGGCTGAATTCCAGGTTACCTCTGTCAACAGTGGGTAGCGGTCCACAGATGAATGTCTCAATCTTAAGCTTGTCAAGTCTATTGAAAAGTTCCATGAAATCACGTCTCAAGTCTACTGAGCCCATTTTACGTGAATCGGTTTGTCCCACATGTAATACAAGACGCTTTGTGTCTGGGTTTTTAGACAGTGTTTCTTCCAAATCTTTTGTTATTTCTTAGACCGTTAGGTTAGGAAGACAGTGGATATGTAATTTTTTACCTCTTACGTTTCTGATCGCCGAGTCTCCAATCAACAAAGTATCTTTTGGAGGTGAAGTCTGTTTCATCCGCTGCATGTCACACAGAGAAGTAGAAGAAGGAGGGGGTGACCTTGAGCTCGTGTCTGCGGGCCGGGGAGTCACCGGGGGGGGCCGGGGAGTCACGTGATTCCCAGGCCTGGGAAATCTTGGCGTGACTTTGATGTTCTTATCTCGGGCCTTGGGAGTCATGCCAGCTCGCTGCTCCGCGGGCCGGTGTCTCAGACTCCTATCTCGGCTCTGTTTAGTCATGCAAGCCCATGGCTCGGGCCTACCTGTTGCTAATGATGCTAACGGTGCTAACGAGGACTTCAGTTGGCTGCTTTTCAGTAGTTTCGGGGGATAATTCATCTGTCCAGTGAATTTTGCAGCTGTCACCTGCCTCGTTAGCTTTGGGAAGTGTGAATTTTGATTTAAATCCTCTTCAAAGGCTTGCGTGGGTGGAGAACCATTAGCGTAGCGATTCTCGAGTGCGGAGAGTCGCCCCTGGAGAGTATATTCCAATAAGTCTACTCTCTTTGAAAGATCCACACAACTTTGACAGATAGCAGGCATGGTAGGAATAACAGCTATATAAAAAAAATGTTAAAACTATAAAAAAGAAGCAAGAAAAAAGCTGGAAAGCAGTGGTATGAGAGGAGCGAGGGAGAAACACGTCTAATCTACTCAGAAGCAGGAAGAAGAGGACTACATACAAATCTACAAAATATATACAAAACATGGCAAATGTACTATATACATATGTATAGGCAACTGTACAAGGACAATAAAGTCTATTATATTATATTCTATTCTATACAAATGTACAGTATAATAACAAATTATACACAAATCAGACCAAGCACACACACACCAACATACACCAAAAATGAACACTACCTGATCAGTGAACTCACTACTCTCCAAATTCAATATCAAATAAGGCTTGTTTGAAGCGAAGCCTCACCATGGCTTGCTTTCGGGGGTCAAGACGATCTAATGTGGGTGCCAAACTGAGGAGGTAGTGTTCATTTTCGGTGTATTTGGTCTGTGCTTGGTCTAATCTGTGTATAATTTGTAGTGTTGTTCCGATACCGATACTAGTATCGGCATGGCCACCGATACGCACAAAAATGCTGGTATCGGTATCGGCGAGTACTTTACAAAAACGTAAGTTTTTTTTTATTTATTTTTTTTTTTTACTTAAGTTTTACAAAAACTTTACGGGCCGGTTTCAAAGACAAGGCTTAAGCCTAATCCTAGACTAAAAAACATCTTCAATGGAGATTTTACATTGAAAGTGTGATTTAGTCCAGGACTAGGCTTAAGCCTTGTCTGTGAAACCGGCCCTACGAGTTTTACAAAGGTTTTGAGCAGTGCCAGACTAAGTGTTAGCAATAATTTTACATCGAGGTGAGTATGCGGCTCAAAAAACAGGTTTTTTGTTTTGTTTTTTCAAACGCCGTGGTATCGGATCGGTACTCGGTATCGGCAAGTACTGCACGGTCAGGTATCGGTATCGGTATCGGGATCAAAAAATAGTATCGGAACAACACTAATAATTTGAGCCTGGTATGGGGTCATCTCTCTTGGAGGTTCTGGAGGAGAGGCCTTCCTTTTCCCCCAGCCACTAGACTTAGTAGTAGGGTCTGTAGGGACCAGGCAAGTAGGGCTGGGACGACGCGTCGACATAGTCGACGTAATCGACTACGTCAATACGTCGACTTGCGTAATGTGCGTTGGTGCGTCGCAAAAAAAATAATCTAGCTGCAATTGCGGCACTGCGCCGACGTGGTGGCGGGGGCGCTGTTTCGCAAATAAGTTAGCTTTCGTTTTTGCTACCGAAATAGCTGATAGTATGTTGACTGCTCAAGGAGAATACATATTTGAAAGTACAGAATGCCTTATATTAATACAGAGATTATATTGCATTATATTACATTATATTTTGAATGGTCATCTGGTGCCTGAATATTGTGTTTTCCCCATACATCAGCTGATCATTTAAAGGGGCGGCCGTCTGAGTAATGTGCATGTCACACGCTGCTTTGTTTTATAAGAGCAGCAGCTATTACCCAGAGTGCTTTATAAAGACACTGTTAAACAGAGAGAGACAATACAGCCATTATTTTGGGGGAAATTAAGTGATACATTAACCGAACAGTAAAATTAATAATCGCTAGACTAATCGTAAAAATAATCGCTAGATTAATCGTTAGAAAAATAGTCGTTTGGGACAGCCCTACAGGCAAGGACTGGTGTCACTGAGGGAGGCATGTGTAGATGTCACTGAGGGAGGCATGTGGTCTGTGGAAAGTAGACTATCCTCTAGGCCAGTGGTTCCCAACCTTTTTTGTCTTGTGTACCCCTTGAGCTGTTTTGCCATGCCAGAAGTACCCCCTCACTCATGCGTGTTGATTATTTCCCAAACATTTCAATTAAACTCTAACTTGCAAATATAACATTTATTACTGACACACAGAGAGCAAAACCTCTTCTCATGTCTCCAAAACTCTAAACACATTTTCTGCTTTACACACATTTTGCTATTCAAAATGGCACTTTTTAAATGCACTGAACACGGTTTTCTGCACACAACAATCTGACATAAAGTCACATGTTTGCCATTTCAAAACATTGCCATTCAAAATTAGACTACATGAGCTAATTGGCCAATACATGTGCCACCTGGCCACCTCAATGGTTAATTGTTACCACTTCAATCAGGAAAAAAAACAGTGTACACCTACATGCCCACACACTCACTGAAAATAGAATATAAATAATAATGAATTTGATTTGATATCTGTTTCTTTTCCCTTTCTCCTGCTCCTCTTTGGCTTCTGTCTGAGGTGCAGTGATGTCATCCTTTTCTCATCCCAGAGTCTTGACTGATGGGGAGAGGAAACAGACAAGATGAGACAGGATAAAACTTATCACACACACACACACACACACACACACACACACATAGAGAGAGAGAGAGAGAGAACACATTCAAGACATTATGATTATCACAAATTCCCTCTCAGGGACGAGAGCTAATTGAACCAGAATATCATCACAAGTGTCAGTTGCACTTGCAATACAGCCACCCACACCCCCAACCATCCACACACACACACACACACACACACACACACACACACACACACACACACACACACACACACACTTAAACTTCTTATCTAACTCTACTGATTATTAATGAAAATCATTTGAACCACTCCCCTTTAATACATAGATATTTACACCATTGTGAAAAATATTCTGACTCACCCAGTAGCAGTTGCAATTCTTTTTTTCATCAGTTGAGCTTTAATGAGACACTTGAGGTTGCTTCTCTTTCATAAGCTTTGACAGTTCTGGAGGCAGTGTGGCAACAGCAGTCACCAGGCTGCTCTCCACACTCAGTCTGTTCCTTGGCTTGGTTTTGATGTGGGTCAAAGCTGAGAAGGTCACTTCACACATATATGTAGATCCAAAAGGCAAAAGTTCATTCAATGCACACTTTCCCAGCACTGGATATTCCTTTTCAACATCACACCAAAACTCTGTCAATGACTTGTCAGCATGTGCCATCTTCAACCCACGATCAGAGGACATGTCCATCAGATTTTCCTGCAGGCTTGCAGGAAGGCTGCTGCTGCTCCTGTCATTCACTCTGAATGGGTTCATCACCCAGTCCAGTTTTTCTGACTTTGTTTCAATGTCATGAAAGTACTGGTTGAAGTCAGCGTCAAGTTTGGACAGATGTGCTTTAACTATTTTCACCACAGGACCTCTGTCAGCATCAGTGGTGGCGAGATGGCCATCAAGCAGTGGGAAACAGCTCACATCTCCATCCTTACATTTCCTCTCCCATAATTTAACCTTCTTTATAAATCCATTCACTTTGTCATACATGTTAAGGATGTGTGAGTACTTGCCCTGAAGTGAAAGGTTGAGCTCATTCAGCTTAGTGAAGACATCAGCAAGATATGCCAGCTGCGCAACCCACACTGCATCCTCAAACAGGGCTGCAAGAGGGTGGTCGTTTTCTGTCAGGAAAGCAAACACCTCGTTGCGCAATTCATAGAGCCGCAGCAGCGTTTTGCCACGAGACAGCCAGCGAACGTCTGTGTGAAGCAGTAGCTGCTCATGCTCTGACCCGCTGCCATGACAAAGAGTTTGAAACAGTCTGTGGTTCATTGGCCGGGACTGAATGAAGTTAATCACCTTAACTGCGTCGTCCATAACTGCACTTAACTCGGGGCTCATCTTTTTGCTGGCGAGTGCCTCCCGGTGAATAATACAGTATATCCACTTAATTTGGGGGTTCACCTTCATCACACGCCCAAGCAGCCCACGCACCTTACCCGTCATTGCTGCCGCTCCATCGATACAGATGTGACTGCAGCATTTCCACTCCAGATCGTTGTCTTTGAAGAAGCTGTCAATAATCAGAAATATTCCCTCGCCAGTTGTCTTTCCTGGCAGCGTCTTGCAAAACAAGATATGCTAATTTATGTCCGACTCTTCTTTATAACGCACAACAGCCAGCAGCTGAGCCTCCTCACTAACGTCGGTCATTTCATCTAATTGCAAAGCGAACTGACCTGCTTGCTTCATTTTATCCACCACTTGTCCGACAATATTTATGGACATATCATCAATCCGACGGGAGACGGACGGTACCAACTTGAGCGCGTCAGCTGCTTTGTTGTCCAGCATAGTTTTAGCCAAAATCATAGCGGCAGGCAAAATCAGATCTTCGGCGATTGAATGTTTTTTTTTTTTTACTTAGCCACTAGTAATGAAACAGCATAGGACGCCTCCAGTGCTTTGCTTGACACACTTGCCGCTTTCTTCAGTGTAGCCTGACTTGACTTGAACTCTGACAGTTTCACTTGAAAAAGTCGTCAGTTTTACCAACAGTTGCTAGGTGTTTGGTGCCGCTGTAAATGGGATGGCTTCATTGAATTATTAGCCAGGACTTCGCCGCAGAAAAAGCACTGTGGCTGTGGTGGATCAACCGATGTACATGTAAATCCCCACAAAACATGTTTCCAAATAATAGCGGGGTCCTTTTTTCTGATCTAACCGTCTGATCTTCCTCTGATCTGACCGTCTGATCTGCCTCTGATCTGACCGTTACTGTAGCTGGTCGTTTTAGCCATCTGTCCATCTTTGCGGTATACTGACAGGCCTAGCTGACTATCGCGCGAAAATTATCGTGAACGTGATTTAAATGTGACGTGACTACCACTTGTGTTACAGTCATCACCTGTCGGGGAGGAACTTAAGTTGCATCGTACCATTTTAACAACAGGTTTATGAAACGACTATATTTAATTATTTTTTTGGAAAGGGAAATAAATTATAATTCCAAATCTTTCCACGTACCCCCTGCAATCCCCTCACGTACCCCTAGGGGTCCGCGTACCCCCGGTTGGGAACCACTGCTCTAGGCTAGGGCTGGGTTCAAAAAATCGATTTCCCGATTCTGAATCGATCTTCATTAAAATGAGCGATTATCGATTCATAAATCCCGAGATCGATTTTTTTTTTTTTTTTGCTTGCAGCTTCAACCCGCAACGAGATCTCGTGGCCAGATCTCGCGCTACAAGAATTTATCATATCTCACGCAACGTGAGGTCTCAACACTAAAATCTAAAAACATGGCGATGGCAGGGACACTCAAGTCACCACCAGGCTTAAAGTCAGATGTCTGGGTGCATTTTGGATTTTAAAAATGTGACGATAGAGATGAGCTGGACAAAAGCAAAGTCATATGTAAATAAAAAGTACATTCATGTAACTGCTTTGGAGTCAATTCATTGATATGTTTAACAATGCTACATGTTATAGGGTTCCTTGAACCATTTATAGCATTAGTTCAGAGAATCTCTTTCATATTCAAGCAAAAAATGTATATTGTAACTCAGTGTTTCCTCTACATGCATTTCATCGTGGCGCACCGCCACGATGGAATTTCCTCCGCCACCATGCAGATTTCTCAACCCAAAAAAAAAAAAAAAATTTAGGCCGCTTTTCAGACCTTCACAGCGCTAGACACACCCACAAGCGCGAAGCGACGCGCTTGCAAAACTGTTTTGTGATTCCTCATTTAAATTACGTTGTACCTGTTACAATGACAATAAAGATCATTCATCTTCATCAAGATGAGAGATGGAGCGATCCGCTCACACAGCTGTCCCGCATCCGCTAATCAGCGCAGCACCGAACCGCCGGGCTCGTTGAGCGGATGCGAGGCAGCTGTGCCCGGGACCGGCCACTTCACATAAAGGAAGGAAGGAAGGAAGGAAGGAAAGAAAGCCGTGCACAAACGAGAGCTAAGTCAGACCGGGACGCTGCCAGTATGTGTGAGAGCCGGACTGCCGGCGTGAACATTTGAACCGTGTCATTTTATTTAATGGACCATTTCGTTGTCTGGTACCTGTACTGTAGCAATGACAAATAAAGTCCATTCCATTCCATTCCAGAGAGGGACGGACGGACGGACTACCCTTGTTTTTAATTTACAGGAAAACATTTTATTTTCGAGTTTTGGCTGAAATGACGTCGTTGTTTTGAGCGCGCGTGCGCGTTTCATGCGCGTGCGCGGTCAGCACTACCCGCCACCATGGTAAAAATTCCTGGAGGAAACACTGTAACTAGATCGAATCGGAATCGAATCGAATCGAATCGAATCGTGAATCGAATCGAATCGGGCTGTGAATCGAGCTGTGAATCGGAATCGAATCGTTTTGGGAAATCAGTGGCGATACCCAGCCCTACTCTAGGCCTAGGGAGTCCTCAGTTTGATCCTGTACGGAAAAACCCAACACAGCACTTGAACATTTACGTTTTCCAAGTTTATACATTTCTTAAACACCCGCCTAATCATACGTCCATAACAGGGCCAAATGCTGATAAAATATGAGAATGGCTGGTAGATTTATTTCAGACACAAAATAATGATTTACTATTGAGTGGCTGGTGAATCTGAACGTTTATCTGTCAGTGGCTGGGGCCTCATTTATAAAAATGTACTTGGACGTCATCTTTGACTTGCACGTAAGCACATTTTTCTAAATGGTCGTAAGCATTATTGCAGGGCTTGACGCTTACCTTTTCCCCAGGTAGCACTGTGCTACCATGTTGAAAAATTTAGTAGCACACCAATAATTTCAGTAGCACAATGAAAATTGTGCAATTTTCGTCAACGACAACAAATTATCATAATCATAACATATCAAAATGATCATAACCGGCTCTTGGCCGTAATAAAAATGGAGACTCACACAATGTAAAGGGGAAGTAAGAATATTAATTTCAGTTGGCCCACGGTTCGGTATAAACCTCGGTTTTTGGGTCACGGTTCACGGTTCGTGTTTTTTATTTTTTTAAATGCTACTATTTATTTACAAACTGTTACTTTATTTTGCTTATACTTATGGAACTTTAACATTTAGACACATTCCATAATATGACTGGTAAATTGTATAATATAAATATATATAAACATAAAAAACACTTTCAAATGTAAAAAAATTACATAAACACTTTCAAATGTGACGTGTTGTGGATTGGAACTACGGATCATAAGCTTTCAAATGATGTGTCATACATTGAAATCCGAAAAAATATGAAGTTAGTCATTTGAATGTTGTTAGACGTCAGGCACATATAGGGTTATCCTCTTTGTAATGAAACCGGAAGCACACAGCGCTACGAGAGGACTCGCGTGAAGCATTTCTGCGACACGCGTTTCTGTTCACTGTTTTCATTCCCTCATAGCTTATACACATAAGTTTGACTGCGCATGACAGTAGTTCAGCAGTAGTCGCACTGGTGCGATTGAATGTATTTCCAAGTCGTACAGAAATATATTCACTCGCAAATGCGACCAAAACAGTCACACTGTCGAGCCCTGCATTATTGATAAAACCGCGCTTGTTTAAAATTGCGTACGTACTTCCTTCTATAAATAACAAATATACTTGAAATTGAACGCAGGTGAATGAGCCTTGTATTTACGCCCTGTGATAGCGGCTCAATTATAGCGGCTGAATTAAGCCAAGTGCTATAAATAGGCTTAATTGAGGTGTTGTGCAGCACCTTTGACGAGTTCACATGTTGGTAGACAAACGAAAGAAGAAAAACTTTACTGAGGAGGAGATCGACAGTCTTTTATCAGAAATAGACGCGCGGTCGCAAACGCTCGCCCCCGAATTCCCCCGATCACATCATGCGGATGAAGGAGGGCTGGGATATACCCGACCGCCTTTATCACGCCTCAATCTAGAATGATTACATCATACAATAACCTATTGGCATATAAAGGAAGACTGAAATACAATCATAAACATCAGTTCCCTTTAAATCTTGAATTAAACTAATTTTCTCGCCTGATAAAAACATCGTTAATTTTATTACGAGCCGTCGCATGAATTACAGTAGGCAGTGCAGCTCACATGCCTGTAATAACTCCGCATAACCAGTAGGTAATGTGCGTTCGTCAAGTCAATACCTGACGTAGAGCTACGATCGTTTCCACGTACGACACGGGTAAGATCAAATTGGATTCAAAGTACTTTCTATAAATGAGGCCCCTGGTCTTTGTCTTTTCATTGGTCCATAGCCCACATACACAGTTTTTCTGCAAGACACATTACTAATAGCCTACTTAACTACTTCTCCTATCTCTGTTGGAGATTCAAAGTTGGAGGTGGTCTCCCTATCCTGATTGTAAGGCTCGAGGAATGCTAGGATGTCCATGTACTTCCACTTCCTCTCCTTGACACCACCCTCAGCACCACTCCTGGCCTTCTCCTGCTCTTCTCTCTTCCCCCTCTTATATTTATCTCGGAGATATTTCCATTTGCTGCTGCATACCTTTCCTATCTAGCGTTAATTTAGCAGTTAACTACCTAGCTGTCAGTGAATGAGTCCATTGTCATTACTTACCAGAAAAACCCAAAGATCTACCGATCTGTTCCCAGATTGAGTCTTTGATGTGAATGTTGCTGTATCTCTTGTGACTCATGTCATACAACTCGGTGTAATGTGAAACAGCAATCACGAGTTGCTCAACTGATACATTGTTTTTCTCCATCTTGATGGGTCTGACGCCTTGGAGCACCGGTTGCTAGGAAGTTGGTTACTAGGGAAGGTATACGCGTACCTACTCTCCTCGTCCTGATTGGTCAGCTGTCAGAAAGGCGCTTGACGACACACAGCGCCTTTCTGAAAAGTTAAATAAATTCAACTGAAAAAGGCGGCGGCAGCTGCGCTTTTCTCACGCTTTTTAAAAGGCGGACGTTTTTTCCTTTTCCCATAGGGTTGTATGTAAAAAGACGGTGAAGGCTGTGCTTTTTGAAGTCAAGTTCAGTTCAACTGAAAAAGGCGGCGGCAGCTGCGCTTTTCTCACGCTTTTTAAAAGACGGCTGCTTTTTTTAAAAAGCGGCAGTTTTTTCCCTTTTTCCAATAGGGTTGTATGTAAAAAGGCACTGAAGGCGGCGCTTTTTTCTAAAAAAAGACGTCAAGTGTGAACACCCCCTTAGAAGGGTTAAGTGTCTGGTTAGAAGGGTTAGGTGTCTGGTTAGAAGGGTTAGGTGTCTGGTTAGAAGGGTTAAGTGTCTGGTTAGAAGGGTTAAGTGTCTGGTTAGAAGGGTTAAGTGTCTGGTTAGAAATGTTAGGTGTCTGGTTAGAAGGGTTAAGTGTCTGGTTAGAAGTGTTAAGTGTCTGGTTAGGGTTAGGTGTCTGGTTAGAAGGGTTAAGTGTCTGGTTAGAAGGGTTGTGTCTGGTTAGAAGGGTTAAGTGTCTGGTTAGAATGACAGGTGGAGGGAGTAGAGAGTTAAGTGTCTGGTTAGGGGTATTGTTGTTGGTATTGTTTGAGAAATATACTCTTCACTGTTTATGCTTCCTTTGTTTCCACTGCACAGCTCCACCTCACAGCCCAGCTACCATGTCTGACCCCAGGTCCACACAGTCCCCTGGTTCTGGCTGTGGTTCTCCAGCCCTGGAAAGCACACACGGCCGATGGATGGTGGCAGTGAAGCTGGAAGACTGCAAGAAAACACTCAAACTCAATGTGGCAATTAAAGAGGAGGAGGAGGAGGAAGGAGGAGAAGAGAAGAAAGATGTGATGGTGAAAGAAGAACAGGAAGAAGGAGGAGAGGACGAAGAGAAGAAAGATGTGATGGTGAAAGAAGAACAGGAAGAAGGAGGAGAGGACGAAGAGAAGAAAGATGTGATGGTGAAAGAAGAACAGGAAGAAAGGGGAGAGGAAGAAGAGAAGAAAGATGTGATGGTGAAAGAAGAACAGGAAGAAGGAGGAGAGGAAGAAGAGAAGAAAGATGTGATGGTGAAAGAAGAGGAAGTAGAGGAGGAAGATGTGGTGATGGAAGAGGAGGATGAAGAGGACAAGGATGGTGAAGATGATGAAGTTGGTGAGGATGATGAAGATGGTGAGTTCATGCTATGTATTTGGCGAAGGCCAGGCCAGGTTAATGAGTAGATCAAAGGGCGCTGGCAGATATTTAGGCTGCATTTACATCGCAGGTCCAAGTGACACAATTCAGATTTTTTTCTCACATTTTTTCTCATGTGGCACAGATGGGTTATGTAACATGCAGGTGTAAGCAGTAAACAAGCACATTGACTCTGATATTCTCAGATCCCATTCAGGCCTCAATCTCATGCCGGCCTCTATCAGATATGAATCTGATATGTGTCATGTCTACTGCGGTCTCAGCAGGCAGGTCGCATATACAGTGCTGTGAAAAAGTATTTGCCCCCTTCCCAATTCCGTGTGTTTTTGCATGTTTGTCACACTTAAATGTTTCAGATCATCAAACCAATTTTACTATTACACAAAGATAACCTGAGTAAATAGAAAATGCAGTTTTTAAATGATCATTCCATTTATTGAAGTCAAAGAGTTAGGGTTATACAGGTGAATAGTAGCAGGGTTATACAGGTGAATAGTAGCAGGGTTATACACAGGGGTGCACACAACTGGTGCGCCAGTGCGCATGCGTCGCCAAAATGCATGCTGCGCGGCAGATCAGCCGCACGAAGGCGCTCTTGCGCACCAACAGCTGGAACCGCTGGGAGAGGAATTTACTTCCTCAAAATCCAACTGCTGACTGCTGCATCACTGAGGCACCCGACGAGCCGTCAAAATGTCCAAGAAGCCAGCCCCACTAAGTAACTATTTGCCGTCACCTCAGCCGAAGGCCTGACGAGTAATCCATCACAACAGTCGACCGACGACGACCACGGCGACTCCCCTCACGAAAACATTCTGAAAGTATCGTAACTCGTACTTTCATTCCGCGTATCGCACGGTTATCACGCCGCCACGTGAAAATTCAGTCCCGAACGACTCGTCGCTAAAAGGAAAAACAACACCAAGGGACTTCACGTTTCTTTTCTCTGAAGCTTTCAAACGTTCAGACGTTTGTTTTACAGCTTCATTATCGCACCTCGACCCCTGACCCAGGGAATATGGTTGGGAATTCTATTAGAAAAAAGAAAAAAAAAGACTTTGTTGCACAATCAAAATAAAGAGCTATTTAAAGTGATAGCCTATAACATCCTCTACCATGGTTGAAATTGAGGACAGTGATAACAGCAGTCAAGAGAGCAGTGATGATGATGATTAAGCTGGTAGCATAAATAAATGCTTAGGCTGTAACTTTTTGTTGAAAAGTTGATTTCAGTGTTTACAGAACAGAGCAGTGCTTTAAGAGATGTCCGTTTATTTCAGTGTGTTTAAAGAACAGACATTCAGTTAGTGCTTAAAGTGATGTCAGTTGATTTCATTGTATTTAAAGGAGTCTGACAGACTTTCATGCTTAAAGAGCAGTCATTTGAATTTGCATTTGTTTCTTTTGTTTTGCACACAATCATTTGTTTGTTCATCTTTATTTATGACTACATGTCGTTTTGCTAATATAAGTTATCCATGTATCCCTTTTTTATCCATCCTGTGGGACGGGTCGTGACTCGCGAGCTTGGGGAGCACCAAGCAGCATCACTAGGTGCTCCTCTGAGCACTGGCCCCAAAAAGTTATGTGCACCCCTGGTTATACAGGTGATAATAGATGATTCTCTGATGATGGGCGGAGGCTGAGATTTGTTGATTCCCCAAAGTAATTAATTAAAGCTTGCTCAAAGTAGACAATTAAGATACAAGTTTATTCACGGCGCCGGGTGTGTTCAGTCGCAGGCACAGACAGAGAACGCACACAGAATGACATTCACAGTGCCTCCTTATAATCTAGATTCCTGCTGACACAGGAATCAGCTGTACCTTGCAAATCATTATTCTCCTGTCAAACATGTTGTTTACACTAAAGTTAGATGTACGTTCGGCTCGTCTCCATCCCATAACGGGTTGGTCGTCATGGCAATTCAGTTACCTGACTCTGGTCAGCTGACTGGCCGGTCCTAAATATACTGACCTATTGACCCAGTCTCTCCCCTGGCCCCTTAGTCAGGTTTCCCTGCTGCAAAGTATACTGGCCCCACTAGCCGTGGTCTAAATCTGGCTCCGGTCCAGTTACAGAGAAAAGCATGGTCAGTTTGTGCATGACAGAGACAGAGAGAGGTTTGCTCAATCTCAACAGTTTAGATATTACAACTTGATTATAATTACCAATGATACAGTATTTAGAATTTACCTATGCACAATGGAAAAACACATCCTATCAACAGGTGAATAGTAGCAGGGTTTCAGGGTTTTTCCTGCATAGAGAATTATGAGGCGGCCGCCTCCGTCATATTTCTTGCCGCCTCCAGCTCTCGTCAAAACTCTGACGGTCGTATTTTCGACAAGCGTTGCACTCGGTGGATTTCTGTCATTTCTAACTGCAATTGCGGCACTGCGCCCATGTGGTGGCAGGGACGCTATTTAACCTTAACCCTGGTGGCGCTGTGCTGCAAATAAGCTTAGCTTTGGTGTTTGCTAGCGAAGACAAAACAAGGAACCAGCCAGCAACATGTGGAGCCCTGGGCTTGCACACTCGTCACTTTGTCAACTGTCAGAATAGTCTTAGGTCGAAACGTTATTTCATATCAAAAATCCTGAAAGTCACATTAGTTGGCTTGCTGTTCCATTATCCAGAATGACAAGTTGAGCCTATACTAGCGTTAGTCAGTGCTCCTTTTAATGTATTATTTGCAAAATGATCAGTTTTGAAGTCTGTCAGGGGTTTCAATTGCTGAAAAGTTGTATTAATCAGACAGTCAACAATAGGTTTTGGATTTATTTTTTATTAAAAGATGTAACCTTTATTTAACCAGGCAAACATGTAAGAACAAATTCTTATTTGCAAATGCAGCCTGACCAAAAAGCAGTGGCTCTTTGGGGGGGGGGGGGGGGGGAATGACATGGTACTACTGTCATTAACAAGGACTAACAAACCTTCTCTGTCATAACCTCATTTTGTGGCAGGAAAAACCCTGAGTAGACGTTTTTGATGACGCGATCAAACTGTTCTTATTTATTTATTTATTTCCAGTTATTGTGCTTATTGTGCTGTTGGTATAGCCTAATGTCTGCTGGAGTGTTCAATAAAAGTGATCAATAGTGAAATGAAAAACTGCCGGTACGCATTCGGTATTCGGACAAATGTTTCCTTAAATTCAGCTTCGGCCAAGAAATTTCAATTGGGTGCATCCCTAATTTAAATGACACAGTTCTATCAAGGATGGAATATTACAGTTTTCCATTACAGGTATCCTAACACTCTGAACACTTCATGTTCCCACAGCGTGTGCAGACTCCAGAGATGTGGTGTTACTTCTGGCACTGCTGAGTCTATGGAAGCAGCACTTGTTCTCATGTTGTTTCTAATCCTGTATATGTTCCTATTCTTACAGGAGAGAGCTCCAACCCAGACTCAGACATGGAGCCCAGCTCCTCCGCATCAGGAAGCCATAAACAACACAGACGGAGGAGGAGGAGCTCAAGACAGAAGAATCACCACTGTTTAGATTGCAGTGAGAGTTTCATTTGTCCAACTCACCTTAAATCACAACCACAGACTCAAGGAGGACAGAAGACTCACTCTTGTCTTCAGTGTGGAAAGAGATTTGGTTATATGAGCAAACTAAAGAGACACCAGAGAATACACACAGGAGAGAAGCCATTCTGCTGCTCCCAGTGTGGGCAGAGTTTCAGTAAGGCAGAAAACCTAAAGAGTCACCAGAGAAAACACACAGGAGAGAAGCCGTTCTGCTGCTCCCAGTGTGGGAAGGGTTTCAGTCGGGCAGGAGACCTAAAGACACACCAGAGAATACACACAGGAGAGAAGCCATTCTACTGCTCCCAGTGTGGGCAGAGTTTCAGTAAGGCAGAAAACCTAAAGAGACACCAGAGAATACACACAGGCGAGAAGCCATTCTGCTGCTCCCAGTGTGGGCAGAGTTTCAGTCATGCAGGATCCCTAAAGAGACACCAGAGAATACACACAGGAGAGAAGCCATTCTGCTGCTCCCAGTGTGGGAAGGGTTTCAGTGAGGCAGGATCCCTAAAGAAACACCAGAGAATACACACAGGAGAGAAGCCATTCTGCTGCTCCCAGTGTGGGAAGAGTTTCAGTGAGGCAGGATCCCTTAAGAGTCACCAGAGAATACACACAGGAGAGAAGCCGTTCTGCTGCTCCCAGTGTGGGCAGAGTTTCAGTCAGGCAGGAAACCTAAAGAGTCACCAGAGAATACACACAGGAGAGAAGCCATTCTGCTGCTCCCAGTGTGGGAAGAGTTTCAGTCGGGCAGATGAACTAAAGAGCCATCAGAGAATACACACAGGAGAGAAGCCGTTCTGCTGCTCCCAGTGTGGGCAGGGTTTCAGTCAGGCAGGATCCCTAAAGAAACACCAGAGAACACACACAGGAGAGAAGCCGTTCTGCTGCTCCCAGTGTGGGCAGGGTTTCAGTCAGGCAGGATCCCTTAAGAGTCACCAGAGAATACACACAGGAGAGAAGCCATTCTGCTGCTCCCAGTGTGGGCAGAGTTTCAGTCAGGCAGGACACTTAAAGAGCCATCAGAGAATACACACAGGAGAGAAGCCATTCTACTGCTCCCAGTGTGGGAAGGGTTTCAGTGAGGCAGGATCCCTAAAGAAACACCAGAGAATACACACAGGAGAGAAGCCATTCTGCTGCTCCCAGTGTGGGAAGAGTTTCAGTCGGGCAGATGAACTAAAGAGACACCAGAGAATACACACAGGAGAGAAGCCGTTCTGCTGCTCCCAGTGTGGGCAGGGTTTCAGTCAGGCAGGATCCCTAAAGAAACACCAGAGAACACACACACTAGTTAACACGACTGCTCCCAGTGTGGGAGGAGTTTAAAGGAGGCAGGAGCCCTAAAGAAGAAGGGGGGGGTCTGCTGGCTGCACCATCATATACTGTATGGATATGTACTTGTTGATCGGATCAAGGAGAAGGTTGTGTCATGACATGAGCCTTTTCTAGATTATTTTCTCTCAATGTCTCCCGTCCTCTCCTCCTACCCTCCCTTCCTCTCCCTCCTTCCTCCCCCCTCCTCTCTATTTTACAATGTTCATACATTATAATATTATAACAGTTCTATCTTTTTGTACTCTTTTTCTTAATTGTTATTCATTTAATTTCACTGAATTACTTTTTAATACTTGAATATTTCTTTCTTTTTGCTTTGAAAACTGATATCCTGTGTTAGACTACCTGTCGTACCACCCCACACCAGTAGGGTACCACCATAAGTGTTGGGCTTGAGTTACCTGGCGAAGCTTCAGTTTTTCTTTCTAGAAATTAGTTTGTCTTGGTAACAGTGGAGTCTGGTACTTTGCACAATAAAATGCTGAGAATTATACAGTTAACTGTGTCTGCTTGTTATTTCATGTCCCTCTCTGACATCGATTGAAGTTCGTTGCTGTAGAGCGCCATCTACTGGTGACAGTGTTGAACCTGTCTGCATGTGGCTCCTGTGATTAAATAAATGGCTGTGTTCGGAATAGCATACTAGCATACTACTCATACTAGATATGACGTAGATTTTGAGTATGTAGTACGTTCCGAACGTACAGTATGCGAGATTTGAGTATGCGAGAAATTTAGTAGGCGAGCAGTTATTTCCGGGAAATTTGAAGTCGGTTTTGATGGACACTATCTCGTCTCCTATTTCCCTAAATGCATTTCGCGTCCAGAATTGCAGAGTTGTGTCCAGGGTTGCCAGATGGGGCGGGTCACCGCCGAATGGGCTACTTGATTTTGAGGTTATAGAAAGTTTAGGCTGTAAATTGTCAATCCCATCTGGCAACCCTGTGCGCTTTCAGCCTCGTCAAACTGCGTCATACCAACTTGTCATACAGCTATTGTTTACATCGTCCGATAGCCTGGGGACCGAAAGCTTGCAATAAACATTGTTTTTTGCACATATTTGAGTGTGCAGATGCTGCTTTTTTGCACTCTATTTGATACTCTTCAGCTGCAGCACCCCAGCTAAGTCTGATCACGGATGAGCGGTGGTATTTTCACTATACTTGGAATTAACATGATGAAATGCATTCTTAGACATGACTACATCGTCATGATTACAAATATGCCACTTGAAATGCATGAAATCCAAGTTTATTTGTGTCTTACACACATGTTCGCCTAGTATTTGACTGTTTGTAGCCCAATCACGAATGATCCCAGTATTGTAGCTTCAGACGGACAAGTTGGTTGTAGTGCTTGTGTGACGGGGTGTATCTTTGCATGAATCACTCTCAGCTGGATGGCTCACGTTCATTTATTCTGTAGAAAACATACAGTGCATCAATTTGTGGACACGGTTGCAGGGTCATCAGGCTAGATTCCAGTCAGTGTTTTCAGATGAACTGAGCATACAGTAGTCACTCATACTACACAAATTATAACAATAATATGAAACAAAAATACAAAATGTGTAGACTACATAAATCCTCACTTGTGTGATCGTATAGTGGTATTTGAACAGTCAAACAATCAATTATATATATATTAACAATAACAATACAATGCATAGAAAAACAGCGCAACTGGAATACACGCATGCACACCACGTGCAACACATGGCTGCAACCTGACTGCTAGGTTAGCTGCGAGCGTGGTGCAAACTAGCGAGATGGAAAACCCAACCTCCTACAATATGGTCTACTAACTTTGGCAGAACAACAGACATACAATAGCACAACAATAATAATATTACCTGTAGAAAACATACAGTGCATCAATTTGTGGACACGGTTGCAGGGTCATCAGGCTAGATTCTAAAATGATGTTACACACGGACATTCACGTTAGCGCCATCATTGTTAACAACAGAAAACTCACATTAACTTGTGATATGTTCCAAACTAAAATACTATAAATGGGGAAACTCAAAACAGCTATCTTACTTATCAAACATTCAAATAAAACATAGGTACATTGATAATCTCTCAAACGATATTCGATCTCAGACCCTGTAGAAAACGTGACCTACCCAGTCAATGTTTTCAGATGAACTGAGCAGGATCATGTTGCGTCCCGCGCTATGCACTGTACAGCTGTATTTACATTAAACCCCTAGAGGGCGCAGTTTAGCTCTATTTTAGCTATAATTGAACTGTACTTTCTACTCCGTTACACTTGCCCACGATATGTTATTGCTCATATATATTTATTTTAATCATGTTATTTTACCAACTGTTAAGACAACAATATAGTAAGCTAGTAAGCTAGTAGCAGTATGCCGAGCAGTGTCGACATCGATGGGGGTCTCCAATCGACTCCATTCAAAGTGATTTACGATCCCGCCCCTCTCTCCTGTCCGGACACATTTGAATTTTCACCGTAAGCCCCGGTAAAGCAACGTTATTAACCCGCAAAGAGTGTGCCCCGGGCACCGTATTTGTCCGTGAATAACACCGGCTAGGAAGGTGGTAAAAACACAATACTACTTTACTAACTTCACCATACGGTCATTTTGAGCCATCAACCACCCCGCTGGCACCCCGGGAAGTTATGTTTCGAACCCCGAGAGCATGCATAAATGTCTATCCGGAAAGAGTACACTCTCCTCGGCCGCTGCACGCGCCTCTCCTCGGTAACGCGGAGGAACGAAAAGCTTACAGCACCCTGTATTCCCAGGCGGTCTCCCATCCAGGTACTAACACGGCCCAACCCTGCTTAGCTTCCGAGGTCGGACGAGATCGGGCGTATTTATTTATTTATTTTTCTTTTATTATCAAAAATACATTTCACAGCTAATTTTTTCAGTTGGTTATTTACATTATTCACAAAACACATACAGATACGATACGTAAATAACACAGTGAGACATGACAGACAGCACAACACAAAATGTGGGACAGACATAGAATAGACAAAAGACGACAACAAAAAAGACCAAGTAGCATACCAGGTCTTATCTATGCCTGGCAGCCCTTGGTAAAATCATAAAAATCATAAAATCAACATAACAAATAAACCATACGCAAAATAATCCAAACAAAGAAACAATAAAGAATGCTGCAACAAATAAAGAAATGATAAAACAATAAAGAATGATAAAGCAAAAGATACGACACATAAAAAACACGGTGATTCATGACAGACAGCGCAAAAAGTGGGACAGACACAACCCTAACCCTAACCCTAAACCCTAAACCTAAACCAGAATAGACAAAACCAACATGAGACCAAGTAGCATACCAGGTCTTATCTATGCCTGGCAGCCCTTGGTCAACTCAGAAAAATCATAAAACAAACATAAACACTGACTCAAAACCCAACACAGATACTAATCCTCTATATTAAAACCTAACATCCCTGATCCCGTAATAGTCACCAAAGTGCTATTATTGACAAAGTGTTTACAAAAATCTGCTTTCCCCAGTGTGTGCACTAACCTAACATCCTTTTTAAATAGTGACACAAACAAATCCCACACCCTGGTAACTTTCCCCTCATAATGTGCTACATTCCTCCTACATACAATTGCATACCTTACGTGACTCAACAAAAAATTAACCAAATCTACGTTCACTTCTTTCTTTTTTCCCACCACCCCAAACAATAACAATTCCTTCCATTCAATCTCATTCATGACGGTAACCCCACAGTGTACACTTAACACTAGGAAAGCCGTGAGGTGTTAAACAGCACCAGTGAGTACAGAAAAAAATCTACCTTTGCACTAGATCAAATTTCAGGACCCTCCTTTCATGACTTTTCCTAGATATGTGCGTTCTACCACCCAGCATCTTTACATTTTCAAAATCGAGTTAGTATAAAGCGATTTTGCAGTATTTCTGTGTGTGTCTGTGTATTTGCCTTGGGATTCGGCTGCCATCTTTTTCTCCAAGGCTGCAATTCTCTTTTATATCAGCAGAGGCAGCAAGGGGACACACACTGTGCTCAACCTTCAGGCTTCAGTGCTGAATTAGATACAGTATAAGACTGATAAGTATGTAACATAATGTGTTTATATATAGGCTATATATAGCAATAGGGATACATAAGATATGTATATGTACAGACAGTTATGAAAATGATAAACTGTACAGTATGTCTCCCAATCCCTTCAGATTTGTTGGAGCTGAGTTTTTTTTTTTCACCCAAGTTCCATGCAATAGTGATAAGATATTACGATATGTGTAGCCTATGTACAGTTATGAATGATACACTGCACAGTATGTACCTATCAAGCTGTGTGGTATTACATAGGTACCGCAGCAAAGTAGTTCATCAACGAATATTATATAACAAACGGATATTTATAATATTGTATATAATGTCTTTTTTGTATATCACTGTAGACCACGTTGTAGTAGTAGCCAATTGCAGAGTGTATTAATTATTTTGTTTGTTTGAATCCTCACTGTGTTCATGTTGTGCAGTGAACAAACAATTGTTGGGAGAATAAACTGTCTCTTGCCGTGAAATGTGTACATCAAATAAAATGATGTCGGCGATGATTATGCCTGTAATCATCAACGATATAACAAACTGATATTTCTGAGTGGGGCAGTCCCAGATATAGTGAAGACAGACAGGAAAGTAAGGAGAAGAAGGGAGAGAGTATTGACAATTGATACTAAGATATTGATAATGTAGGAATAAGTGTGTTCATATGCAAACATATTCAATGGCATGTAATTAGTAGGCAATTGTTTATCACAGATGAATCCTGACAATTGATGGTTGATGCATGGGGGAGGGTCATCTTATTCTCAATGATCTCTTTCTGATCGTTTCCGATCACCACACAAAGGATGCCTCCAACAAGCCCTTCAAACCATCCCCCACCAGAAAGGTTGTACTCAGTTGTACTCAACTCTCTCAACCACGGCAGTTTCAACCACGGCAGTTTCTCGCGCCTGTCCCGTTGCAGAGTGTATTAATTATTTTGTTTGTTTGAATCCTCAATCCTCACTGTGTTCATGTTGTGCAGTGAACAAACAATTGTTGGGAGAATAAACTGTCTCTTGCCGTGAAATGTGTACATCAAATAAAATGATGTCGGCGATGATTATGCCTGTAATCATCAACGATATAACGAACGGATATTTCTGAGTGGGGCAGTCCCAGATATAGTGAAGACAGACAGGAAAGTAAGGAGAAGAAGGGAGAGAGTATATTGACAATTGATAATAAGATATTGATAATGTATTTCGCTGTCGACCAAAATCGTTTGAAATTACGTGCTTGTGCATTGAATGACACTATGTACAGCGCTGTCAATTTTCAAATATTGCAATAGGCTATATATATGAATGTTCAGTTGTGATATGAAGTAGCCAACAATTCTCATGTCGACCATGATAATAATAGGCTACAACAAGGTTGTACATAGATATACGCAGATTCATATTTGGATAGTTGATTTTGGCACCATTGTATAGTAGCCAATTGCAGAGAGTATACATTATTTTGTTTGTTTACTGCACATTATAAATGAAATGATGTGTATTAATTATTTTGTTTGTTTGAATCCTCACTGTGTTCATGTTATAATGTTTAGTGAACGAACAATTGTTGGGTGTTTGCCACAAATCGGAATTCTCTTGCCGTGAAATGTGTACTCAATAAGACATGCGCTCTGCGCTGCGGGCTACATTTGATTATGTAATCATCAACGATTGATTAGTAGGTCATTGTTTATCAAAGATGAATCCTGACAATTGAATGCCATTTGAGATCGAGACTCGGTAGCCTAATAGTGATAATGAGTTCAATCTGTAAACAGTTATCATCTCAATAGGACGGCCAATGTAATGCGTTGTTTTTTTGATTTTGCATTCCTTGTTTCGTGGTAAACTAATCTCTTTGTGATCGTCCTGTTCACAAAAACCTAAGGTGCATAAGTCACGTAATATGGTGAAATAAATGTTCGTTCAGACAATACAACATATATTGAAAAATATGATGATGAATACATGTGGGATGGAGGTACGGGGATGATATGTGGCATGTCCGCTCGCCAACTAAAGCACTTGGTTATAAACATACTAGGCTCTGTTTCTAACAAGTAGGCACAAACAAAATCACTGTATGGGACAACTCGTTTCTAAGTTACAAACTTCTGAGTTACAATCACTTGATGTTGATGGGGGAGGGTTGATGGCTCTCGATCGTTTCCGATCAATGAACAAAGACATCGGGTTTCCCCCGCTCCACCACGTCCCAACGGTGTGTTTCTGTAACCATTTTCTCCTCCTTGTTGCATATAACAAATCAAGACTCGCTCCTCTCAGGAGACCACTATTTATAAATAATAATCCACAGATAGGCACAGTCACAGTGCTACATGAAAATATCTAGCCACACACCACATATCATAGCTCCGCCCTATATGTATTTATCATCATATTTCTCAATATAAAACGGAGGTACGATATATGGCAGATATATGTATGGTATATTATGGCAGTTTCTGGCGCCTGTCCCGTTCTGTTGTTCAAAGAATATAATATAAAACGCATCACATGTTTGTCATTGTGTGAAAATGTTTCTGTAGCGAAGAACCTTGGTTCAATCTGGAGCTGATCAACTCCGGACGGCAATAGCACGTTGTGGGTGCAATTGTGCAAGAATAACACTATTTACAGCGCTGTCTTTTATATTTATTACTGTTATATATAAATGTGAACATTACAGATACCTGGTCAACACAGCTTGGGATTCCAAGGAAATTACTTGGAACTATGTGTGAAAGGGACAACATTGCAATATATATTAGTTATTTTTTAATAATGCTAATCAACTTTCATTTGTTAGTAATGAAAACTCCCCCAGTCTCGATCAATCTCCTAGATCAATCTCCTCTCCACTTACGTTACATACATGCATACGTTATTATATATATATATATATATATATATATATATATATATATAACATGCATAACAACTAAGACATGCGCTCTGCGCTGCGGGCAGTGGGGGGAGGGTTGATGGCTCTCGATCGTTTCCGATCAATGAACAAAGACATCGGGTTTCCCCCACGGTGTGTTTCTGTTGCGTGTTCACGCTTCTTGCGTGACATCGCCATCCAGCGATTTTTATGGGTCAGTACACACTCCCCCATTGTGAATAGTGGTCGTGTGATTCCACACCTCGTCGCGCTTTAGTAGGTAAAAAAACGTCGCGCCTCTAGTGTTAATTGTATCTATACAGTTGTTAGACTACAAGCAAACATGTATGTATACATTAATTAATTAATGAATGAATGATATTTATTGTCATTGTAAGAGGTACAACGAAATTCAAATGCAAACCCTAGGTGCTAACAAACAAACAGTCTTAAGATAGTAAAAAAAACAAGAATGAGACATAAATAGGGGGGGATATAAATAGAAATAGGGGGGGGATAAGTGGTCGGTAGACATCTGAGAATATATCTATAATGTGAACTTCTATACGTATATACACTATATGGCCTATTCACAGGGGAGTATATAGACAGGGGGGAGTTAACCCTTGTGTGGTGTTCGGGTCAACCGGACCCGTTTTACATTTTTACTTGGTGAGAAATGGTACAAGAATACATTTGATCAATATGAAACTCTATGGCCTTGGCTTATTTTCTATGAAAAACATGTAAAAGTGAAAAAAAAAAAAATACACATCCTACAATAATACCCCAACACATTTATGTCCTTCATAAGATCTTCGGGTCATTTAGGCCCGGATGCACAGAGACACACAGAAACATACACACACTCACACTGACACTCACTCACTCACTCACACACCTCTGCTCTGGCTTTCCCGTGCCAAGAAGCCGTCTGCTCTCGCACTTTTTACCCTTTGAAGTGCAACATTGTAAACATTTTTACATTTTCTTGCACTGTACAGAACGTATGCAGCAACTGCATAAAGTACATTTGAGGTACACACACTGTCACATTCTGTGCTTCATGTGTTGTGTAGACAGGCATACCCATGCACACACAATTGTAGCCAGTGGTATTTCAGAATTATTTGGGATTTTTCAGACATAATACTGTATTTCGACAGTGACAGTGAAAACAGTGTACATTCCGTTCGTGTTTTGTGATTCAGCATTTGCAGACATTTTTGAGAGATGTATTTCATAGCTATTGGCAAAAAAATCTTAGTTTGGTTCTTTCATTTCTATTCTTGTTCATCACCTGTATTTTCTTTACAGCTTTGATTATAATTAGATAAATGTGAAATTCAATTGAGAATATAAATTCAAAATAATAAACAGCAATGAAAACATTGTTTCATTAACATTTTTCCTAGATAAGTATGATTTATGACACCCAGGTCTTTATTATAGTGGATTTTGCATTTTCAAAGTTAGGGGCATCATGTGCGTAAATACGCTTCTACTCATCATGCTGTCGTTCGGCCCCACCTATTCCCAGGGGTCTGACACTGTGTGGGTTGTTACTAAGCATCCTCTGCTCCAGCCTCTCCAAAGGGCAGCCCCCTAGATCCACTAGAACAAAAGATATGCACTTTTGAATGTGTACACAGTACCTATTGTGCATTATTGGGTACAGTACCTGTTTGTGCCCACAGGAGGCGCCCTTTAATATTATGGGCTATTTTGATATACCCCCTTGTATGGGTCACCCTTGGGACTAGGAGCACCGTGTCAAGACAAGTGCTTTTAAAACCCCAATGATGTCCCGGGTCAACTGGACCCGAACACTACGAAAGGGTCCAAAAAGTGAACATCACACAAGGGTTAACATGTAACTGTGTACTTTTATAAACATATGGACTAGTAGACTTGTATACAGTATATGATCCTTATCACAAGAATATGATCCTTATCACACGATGGGTACAGTACTTATTATCTACTACGTGGGTGTGTGTGAGAGAGATGGGGGTGGAGAGACTGAACAGGTGAGTTAACTCACTAACTTAGCTCGCCCTGACGCTGACCTCTCCTGTACTTGTATCTTTGTTTGATACTGAAAAAGAGACAGATAATAACGTTAATGTTAATCAAGAATGTAACGTTACTGATATTGTGTTTTGAATGTAGCTGGCTAGTACAAAGTAGCACGGTAGTTGCAACACAGCCAGCTAAAAAGCTAACGTTAGTGCTAGCTAGCTAGTATTCTAACTAATGATGCTGTTACTCACCCTCATAGTTGTGGAGGTAGCTCGAAATATACATCTTGAATCCCTTTTCTTTTTTGCTAGAATGGGCTACCGAGGAAGCGCTAACGATTCGATGTACGTCATCGACCGTGATTTTTGGGAGATCCTGTAAACAGCGAGTGTAAAAAGCCATCTCTTTCTGTAACAACAAACCAGACAGGAAGTTCTTACACCAGTAGACGCACCCGGAAGTTCCGCAGCGCGACGTTAATGCAACAAGCCTATTCTGATTTGCATATCATTGAAAATACAACGGTCGCATTTTGATGACGTTTGACGTGAGTTGTTGTTTTTTGACATTGTTTGCTAACATGCCCGCTCCTGTAACCCAGATGGCTTCCGTTTACGGCTCTGCAGCCAATCATAATGTTTCGTCATCACAGCCAATCATACGGTGATACGTCACCCGTAATGGCAGGACCCCGAACAGACCCGTGTACATTAGTAAAAATATATTGTAACGTGGACTCAAATATGGACCAAATATCAAGATCAATATCTTTCATTGACCTTAGAAATCAGACAGTCATTCATTATGACTCTGAGGCCACTTGAGTCCCTTTACAAAAAAACACTAAAGACACTTGACCGAAAGGCCAATAGCTACCACCATTGCCATATAGTACAAAAGTACAATTTATTTAATTTTGTTAGTTTTAAACGTTTTGCAGATGCTTGTCTAATGTTAAGGTTCTACATGGGCTTGCACCTCCTCCACTGAGTCCGTTTATAACTCAGAAGGATAGTAACAGCAGGGCAACAAGGGCAACTACTAGAGGAGACTGTGATGGACCATTTAGACCTAGTAAGTTTGGGCAAACAGTCTTCTCAGTCAGAGCCATCCATTACTGGAATACCCTTCCTACTGATCTAAGAGAGTGCAATAGCTTTCTAACTTTTAAACTTAAACTTAAGGGGTGGCTTAAACTCACCAAAATGTGTGATCATGAGTAATCATACTAATTTCAAGCATTGCTCCTAAACTAATTATATTGATCACTTTGTTATGTATCTGTGTATTGTCTTGTTTTGTATTGTATTGCAATGTTGCGTAATTTTTATGTGCTTGCTTATCTTGTATTGTCTTGCTTTGTCTTGTATTGTCATGTAGTGTATTGCCTGTTGTGTCGTTTTGTTGTGCTTGCTGATGTTTTTAATGACACTACACCATTCATTTTGTAATAGCCTGCTCAGGGACTACAGATGGAAACTGTACTCAGGCACATTTACATTGATGTGGAAACTGATGTGTTGATTAATGTGCACTATCCCTGGCAAATAAATAAATAAATAAATATAAATAAATTCAATGAAGCTTACATATCACCTTGAACCTGAGTGACCCCCTGCTCAGACATGAACCTCAGTCATGGGTTGACCAACACAACTAACATAAAATGGGCCCATAATGCCACATAATTGTGGCAAGCTAATAAGCAAATGAGTTATAGCTAAACAGCAGGGTAACATCAGTTAACACATGAACAATAACTAGTCACAAACTCTGGTTTGCTAGCTAGCTAGCTGCATTGCATAAACATGCGATAACGTTCGCCACACTATTGTACTAATCCTGTACAATCCCATACAAAAACAGCAAATATGTTTTTTTTTTTTTCACATTACACGACAAAATACTGAAGTGCATTCACAGCTCTTTGGAAATGCAGTCATGTAGGATAGATCAGGGTTGCAATTGTTAGAGCAAATTCAATAAAGGCAGCCTGTTTCGTTTCAAGATGTATAAGAAAAAGATATTTAATGTTTTCCTCTATAGAAGGAGAAAGTTTACAGGTTCGTCAGACGCATCTGAAGAGTCAAAGTGTCTTGCAAAGTGAAGATCATTCATTACATGTCAGTATATATGCTCTCAGTTCCCCTCATAAACAAGTCCGCCCTTAGGTGAGGTCTAAACCAATCATTTACAAGGGGTGTGGATCTGAACATTGATGAAGATGAAGGGGATGAAGGTTAGGGGGGAATCTGACCCTCCCTTCCTTACAGTATAACAAAAGTGAGGAGTGGTGACCATAGAGTGAACAATGCCGGGCAATCACTCTGGTGTGACTCAGCATTGTTCTGAGTTTCTAGGGTCAAAGACAGACAAAAGGGTAATTGCATATATTGAAATGTCTGGCACAGGAGGACAAGCAGAGAAAACAGGTTTCATTGTGTGCTTACAACAGGAAATCAGTTTCTATAGCTTGCTCTAGACATTCAATTTACTGTTGTGAAGTTTGAACCTTAAATGTAGAAAAATATCTTATTACATATAATAATTTTCTCTCACATTCCACACTTTTTTAAGATGTAAACTCTTAAAACAAGAACAATTGGTTCAAGACATTTTTGGAGAAAGAATAAAAAAATAATCATCACAACCCAAAAATCCTAAAAATAACAACCAAACTTAAAATTAAACACAGTACATCATACACAATACAAGACAAAAAAGAAAAACACTTCCAACGACCGACGCCTTCTTGATTCTTGCATCTTCAGGGTCAGAGGTTACTAGCACTTGACCCCAGTTGGAGAATTTGCTTGCTCTTCAATCTCTTCCTAATCGGTCGTCGTCTGTCAGTGTCATTGAGGTTCAGGCAGTCGTCTGGTCTCCTTCTATGCTGGACATGGTCTGGGGAGTGGCCCCTAGCACCATCCGAAACATGATGCAGGCACTCACCAGCATCCTCACCAGTACAGGTGTCCACACTTTGGACACTCCCTGGTTGGACCTCCAGACTGTCAGCACTCTCTGTTTTGTTGGTTTCTGGTTCCTTGGCATCTGGACAGCTATCTACTGCCTTCTTGGTTCCAGGTATTGCTGTCATTGCTGGTATTGCAACTGACAATTTTACTGGCATTGTCACTGGCAACGCAATCGGCTCTGGCAACACCTCAGCATCTCGTCGTAGCTCCTCCTTCTCCGGTTCTCTGTTGGCCTGGTACCAACAAGTTGTTCCTCTCCCTGGCAATCCTGGCGGGCCTGACAACCCTCTCTGGTGGCCCTGGTTCATCACCCAAGCATCTGGCTCGATTTTGCGTAGCACGCTCTCTCTGGATTCTGGTAAAGCGGCTTCCACTCTGAAATATATATCACATTCTTGCCGTGGCAAAAATCAAGTGTAGCTGCAGTGATACAGGGCCACCACTGGTCTGTCTGAGGAGACAGATAACAAAAACTGCAATAGAATTTAATGTCTAGTCAAAACAACATCATAATATCAAAATAGGAAACGGTAGAACATTTTCATGTGATTTGAAATCATAAACAAATGTGTCATGTTTGATGATGTCAAAATATACTTACTGAAAATAATCATCTCAAAACAAGAAACAGGATTAATGTTAATGAGTTAGTGGGAGTTAGTGGTTTGTTTAGCAATCAAATATAGTCTCTTATGAGTAGGGTTGGGTACCGTTTGGGTTTTATCCGGTACCGGTACCTAACCGATACTTTAAAAACGGTACCGGTACCAAAACGGTACTTAATTCGGTACTTTTGATTTTTTTAAATGACATATATATATAATAATAACACGGTCGACAACATTAAACAGCTTTTCACTTTTTTATTGCTGAGGCACAATATATATTAGTTAAATATACACTCAAATTAAAATAAATGAAAATAAAACTCCTGAGCCTTGGGGACTCCATTAAGCTGGGGGTGCCTATCGTTGGTACTGATGTCGAATACGAGTACACACTTGTTCGGCAGCCCCTCAAGGACATCAGAATATTCTTAGAAAAGGGATCTAGTGAAGAGGCCTGCATAGCCCCCAGAACCAAGAGGAAATATAACTCTGATAAACTGGAGCCCTCCACCTCGTCAAAATCCAAACTCTGTTGCCGCTCAGCTACTACTACTCCCCTCCCCCTCTCTGGTCCATGATGACATGACGATTGATTTTTCAGACACAGTAGTAGGATAAGGACAGTACCCGAATATCAGGAGATCCCCGATCATGTTGTCCTCCTCGCAGAGACGCAGCCACACATCCGCACAACGTCATCAACAGACGCGTCGAATCCTGGAGTGCACTGTCCAATCAAAGGCTTGCGTTCGTAAACTCGCTCTGAGAGCGTCGCAGCGCACACTGGGCCCGACGTCATAAGGGGAGCAAGTCATTTGATTGGACAGAAGGCATTCCACGAGTGGTGATCAGAATTCCAGAACGAGTTTACGGAACACACCCATAAGTCGAGCGTCGCGTTACGCCAACCCGCTAGCGGAAGTTGCTATTAGCAACCTTCTCGTTATCCTTCCGTACTCGCTGCTTTCACTGAGTGGAAATTTAACAGGCGATGTGACGTCGCGAGATAGAAAAGTACCGAAATGAGGCACCGAAATCTCCTTTGCGATTCGGTACGGGTATATACCGAATGTAAAGTAACCGGTACCTACCGGTACCGATTTTCGGTACCCAACCCTACTTATGAGCCTCTGATACGACAGGCCACATGGATCTTTTTTCAAATATATATGTTTTTTGACAATACATCATTATCTGAACAATGCATGAATATCAAACAGATCTATATAATTTTGGACAGGTTTATGCAAAAACTCAAATGGAAAATGATCAGTTTTCCCAGAGTTTACACATAAACCCACCTTTTTGAGAATAGAAATAACTCTCAGGGTGGACGTTCACTTCTATATCGGAGGGTTCACAAACCTCAGGTCAAAATGTGTAGTAAGGAAAAAAAGAAACTGTCATTTCTTTCTGTACAAGAAAGCAACCCCCCATGACTTGGGTTAGAAAATATAAAACCTTGCCTAATGCAAAGAAATTTTTTTTAAAATAGAAAACAGAAACTCAAAAACCGCTAGGGTCTCTTTTCACAACAAGAAAATCCAAACAACTCAACAATTTTCTTAAAAGTGCCGGAAAACAAGACATTCTTAAACCATCAAGATATACATAAACTGGACCTGTACATGGAGAAACAAAAATGATAGACTATTTCCTA
The DNA here is from genome assembly GCF_963989245.1 of Nansenia antarctica. Taxonomy (NCBI): domain Eukaryota; kingdom Metazoa; phylum Chordata; class Actinopteri; order Argentiniformes; family Microstomatidae; genus Nansenia; species Nansenia antarctica. The sequence continues at coordinate 14,165,005 of NC_137685.1, read as the reverse complement.
TTTCTAAAATCCTATTCCTCTGGTCTTGGTTCACTGGGGGCTTCATTTCCTTATTGGCACAACATCCTGCCTAATCTGTGTATCTACCCCCCTTCTCAGCACCCATTGCTCAACTGGGATAGGGATATGCCCAGACACCACAGGTATACTCATTCTAAGGTTGTTTCTCAAACAGACCCCCCATCGACCTATGACATGGTCAATCTGTTCCATTAACAGCTATAATGCCTATCACATATAAAAAGAACAAAATCAAGTTAACAATACAATTTCTAAAAATATCCGGGGAGATAGCTGCTCTCTGGTGGAACCACGTTACCCACTAACAGAGATAACCGCGCAAACTATCAATAGTAGCAATCCCTGGTATCTTCTAAGATTGCATTTCCTTAACCGTCAACTGATTAGAAACGGGAGTTCAAAACTTTTGGCAAAAACTCAATGAAACTCTGTATTGTTATATATGGAAAAAACTCCAGAGCTCTGAATGGGCTCGATTGATTTAATGAGAACCTAAACAAAACAACCTAGGATTCTCTATGATGATTAAGTGGCACTTTTGTTCCCCACTGTTCCAATCGTTTACAGGTAAACAATCCCAATTTATCTCATTCTTTGCTTTCTTTCCTACAGGTGTTTTCTCAAAAGTGTCCAATTGTTATTCTAATCTCATTTAACATGCTAACGCTCAGTGTCCCACATAGCAGGAAAAGATGAATACTTAGACCATAGCCCAATATGTTCAACAGCAGAAAAACCAAGCCTGCAAACTGTGACACTTTAAATAACGTGAAAAAATACTTTTGTGCAATATGACAACCCTAGTTGACTATCTGTGCAGTATAGTACAGTGGATTGTGTACATAGCCTTTATTTATGTAAACCAGCTCCTTACCTTCTTGTGATTTTATTCTTTTTCTAAAAGTGTTTTTTTCCCCTTCCAATTTCTACTATTTACTATTTAGTACTAAAGAAAGGGTATACAAATGAGTGGGGAAGCTGGACCAAGTAAGAAACCAATAACGTACAACTTCCATCCAGAATGGGAGGAGGAATTTTTTTACACGATGTGATATTGGAAGTGCGTCTGTCTGATCTGCAAATCTACGATGGCTATTTCGAAGAAGGGAAATGTGGCAAAAGAGCGAAAACGTACGGCTGTAACGATAGCTTCTTATCGCGTCAGTCACGTTCTTGTTAAACACAAGAAGTCATTCAAAGACGGCGAAATTGTGAAAAAAGCGTTTCTCAAGGCTGCAGATTGCCTTTTCGATGACAGATCCACAGTGGCTGATGACACCTTGCAACCAGCTCCTACAGCCCTGACTACTAGAAACTAGCTGCCTCCTCCCAGTGCCAGGTCTCCCACTAAGGTAGAGAAATGCATTTATTTCCTCCTTTCAAACTAGGGAATTACCTGTTTTGTATCTGGTTTACTTTTATGTTTGTTGGATCAGTAGTTGGCTATGGTACTGCAGACTGGCTGTCAGTGTGTGAGTGAGAGAAATTGAGGTGTGCGTGTGTGTGTGTGTGTGTGTGTGTGTGTGTGTGTGTGTGTGTGTGTGTGTGTGTGTGTGTAAGAGAGAGAGAGAGAGAGAGGGAGGGTTTGTGCTATGGCTCCCTATGCAGACTGGCAAATGTGTGTGTGTGTTTGTGTGTGTGTGAATGTGTGTGTGTTTGTGTGTGTGTGTGTGTGTGTGTGTGTGTGTGTGTGTGAGTGAGAATAGCAAAGAGGGAGGGTTTGTGATGGTCTTCTCCTGTGTGGCTGTGTGACAGAGAGAGAGAAAGTGTATTGTGAGTTTACTATGCAGGCTGGGAACTGTGTGTGTGTGTGTGTGTGTGTGTGTGTGTGTGTGTGTTTGTAGTACGTGCGTGCGTGTACGTTTGCGATGTTGAAACTAGACTGGTAGATCTTGGCAGACTGGCTACTTGAAAAGTAGATCTTGGTTCAAAAAAGTGTGGGCACCCCTGCTCTAGACATTCAATTTACTGTTGTGAAGTTTGAACCTTAAATGTAGAAAAATGTCTTATTACATATAATAATTTTCTCTCACACAATGGCACCAAAAAATAACTTTTTGTCATTTACTGGTTGCATTAGCCATTTTCATTCCTGTGGTTGATGTCACGAGCTGCCACAGTGTCTTGTGCAATGGCTTGTTTCCACTTCCTGCGAGCAGTGTTTGATGACAGCCCAGTAAAGTAGAACCTCTGGGGACCTTTACCTACAGCACAGCAGACGTAGAACAATGGCCTTTAAATTGTCCAGTTAACCATTTTGGTGTTCTTCAACTCATGGGAAAGTTCAGGCCTCTAATGATATGCAGACCTTAAAGTTATTTTCTTCAGAACATCTGACATGTTTTGATATGTAGGTTTCTTTGATGTCTCTCTAAGCCTGGGGACGTGTCGAGGAGAGTGTGTCACCCTAATTCAGCCACTCTAGAGACAAATGGTCCCTCTTGGTGGATCTTGTTCATTCACACTTCCTGTTACAACTGAAACTGCACATACATGTTTTTGTAAAATTTTCTTAATTCTGAGAGTTTGTCATAATTCAGCTTCTATATAGTCACTGCTAAAGAACCTGAGTGTGAAACCTGCTATATAGGTGTACTGGAGATCAACATAACGGATATGGGAGGATTCATTGTATCCTCTGTAGAGAGTTGTGGTTTTTGTCACTCGCTGAGGTGGTTAGATATCCGAGGGGCGTCTTTTCCATGCCTTGAGACAGAGTGTGTGTGTATGCATGCATGCTTACTTAGCAAGTGTAAGTGGGTGAGAGACATACAGGTTAGCTCTGGGCTCTTGGTTAGAGTGTGTATTCAGCATGCTGTCAGAACAGGGCCTGGGTCCTCTTCTGACCATCCTTACACTCTCTACCACACTTGCAGGTGAGTCACTTTGGTTTATTGTTTGGATTCTGGTCAGTTTATTGTTGTATCTACAGTGTTACTTCAGTGATGAAGCAGTACATTTGGTTAAGTGTTAACAATGCAGTCATTGTTATTGAGTGATTATTCTGGTTCTATTCAGTGGTTTAGTTATCTCTATTGACTCACTGTATATGGCTGTCAACCCTGTCAACATCAAGTCATCAAAATGATCGTTTTAACAATGAAGTTTGAAGCTTAACAATGAAACAAGCTTATATTTTGGGTTTTGATGGGGTACGACAGTTGAACAAAGCTCATAAGTTATATTCTGAATCAATAGCTATACTGTTCATAATTAATTTAATGAACATCCCAAAATGGATGTACCAATCCTAGACTGCCCCTTTAATCTGAAACATACATGTTTAACCCCTTCCTAATGTACTGTTGCTAGTTTTACTATGGGCTGCATTTAAGATGGTCACATATGATGTGGTGTGAAGTGGAAACACATTTTAAGTTAACATCAGAATAGTGGACATGCAAGTCAAGCCAGGCTTATATCTTTAAGCTTATTCTTTTGCATACGTTTTGGCTAAAATTCCTATTTTGCTATTCAGGTGCTGTGGAGATCATCAAGGCCATTAAAGGAGCTTATGTTGAGCTACCCTGTCCCTCGCCTTTTCATTTTAGTGACACAGTTGTTTTTACATGGAGAAAAAATGGAAGGAAGGACATTCTTTGCAGTTATCAGGTGACAGAAAACATCAGTAAAGTCACACAGTGTGAACCACAATACAACGTAACAAGACAACCTGCCAAGATGTATATCACAGAATCAAATAGTGCTGACTCTGATCTATACAACTGCTCAATAGTAAGATTCATACCTCCACCAACCATTGAGACATTCTATGGAGTGAAGTTTCGAGGTAAAGGTAAAAACACTCCTAATCCTTAATCCTCATCATCAGTGTCTTTGAATGAACATATTAAGCCAAACCTGTCTATTTATGGCACCACATATTTATAGCATTACAAGTTAGATGTGAACAGGAATGAGATTATGAGTATGAGTATACAATGGTGAATCTTCTCCTCTGTAGTGGCCCCAGGTGTGGTGGTGGAGAGGCAGGACAGCAGTGATCCTGAGTGCGTCCAGCTGCTCTGCACTCTGCTGGGCCTCCCCCCCCAGCAGGTCAACTTCACCTGGAGCCGACAGGGTCAGGGGTCACCTGAGGTCTTATTTGCTGATCACAGCATCTCCAAGCTGAACAGCTCCCTGATCCTGTGCAGCCCACAGTGGAGTGAGGAAGACACCATCTCCTGCAGTGTTAGCCTCTCAGCCAATCACAGCAGCTTCAGTGAGGTCATCAGATTCCCCTCCTTTAGAGGTGGGTGACACTAAAAATACAATACAATAGAAAAGCTTTATTTTTGAAAAATGTAATACATTTTATTGGGAGAAAATAATGGTAAAACTGTAAAACAGACAACCCTTTATACAGCCAGATCTTTTCCATGATAATCTTAGAATCGCAGACATGTGACCTCAGTGATCTTGTTTTAGGGGGTGTCCATAGCACCAACTACCAACAACTCCTTATCTTAATCTGTGTGAGTGTGTCTGTTGGGATTGTGGTCATCGCAGCTGTCATCATCGGTATTTGCAAATGTAAGTGTTGAAGTTGAATGTATTAGCCAGCCACTGTCAATGTAAAGCAGCTCAGATTATTGACTCGTTGTGAGTGAACTGGTGCATCTTCTGGTCTTGAACAGTTGAACAGCTTACACCAGACTAGTTGAACAGTATACACCAGACTAGTTGAACAGTATACACCAGACTAGTTGAACAGTATAGGGTTAGGGTTAGGGTTATTACTGGTAATGTGGATTCAACTTGGAAATTACTGGGAAATTAGCTTTGTTGCTTGGATTCACTTTAATTTCTGGAATTAAGAAAGCAGAAGTTGTCTCATGCTTCTGACTCATAGACATGGCCATTTGCACACCTAAAGTGTGTAGGAGAAGTCAGACTTCATACAGTAGAAGAAAGAGACTCCCACACACTGTCTTTGCTTGCAAATGAACAATTTATGAGAGAAATATTTCTGTCACCTCATGCCCGAGGAAGGTATTTGACCAAAAAATGTAAAGCACTTAAACACTAAAGTGTTCTAAATTGTTCACTTGCAGGCAGAGACAGAGAGTGGGAGATTCTTTTTTTTTTACTTTAAAAAGGAAATGACTACCATCCTGCCAACATTGCTCTTTACACACCGGCCGACTATCTGATGTTCATGTCCTTGCTGAAACCTATTTATGGCACATAACCACAAGCTGCCACAGATACCATTTAAGAACCTTTATTTTCCTTTACATGAAAACTCTAATTTGAGGAGCCATTGATGCCATTCACTTGAAAATTAAAATGAAAATAAAGCATGATATACTGACAGCTCTATATGACAGACATACAGAGACTGTAGTCATTCTCAGATCAGGTTTTACACTTAAAGACCGTGGTCTGCATGCAACAACCATAGAGACCATGTTCCTCTAAACATTTACTCTAGGTAACTACTACATGTACTGACTACATGTCAACATTATCAATCAACACTATGGCATGCATCCAAATCTTCAGGGCATGTTAAATTGGGTGTCAAATTAAAGCAAACAGTCTGTCTTCCATCATAAAAATAGGGATAAGCAAAGGCTTGACTTCTGGTCAAACATAAACAGAAAAACATAAACAAATCTTTAAAGATGTTTAGACAAACATCAAACTTCATTAATGATCAATTATTAACGCCGGTCAACTAATGTCAACACTCGTTTCATTTTTCAGAAATGGTTTAGCTTGTAAGATTAAGAATAACTCTTCAGTCTCTGGTTATCAAAAACCTACAGAAAGAGCAAGTGAGGATAATGACAGTTAACAAAAGTAAGAATTATAGGAATAGTAGACTTTTACCTATATTCATTTAGGTGATTAAAACTGGTCATTATGTTACCAAATCAGTGACAGAATGACCAAATTAAATTGGTAACAGAATGACCAAAACCACATTGGCTACATTCACATGATTGTAGAACTGTGTCCCTGTGGGATAACCCTCTATAACCCTTTAGATTCAGAATGATTGTAGGTTCTACATAGAAGGACACAGGGAAAGCTGAATGATTGTAGGTTCTACATAGAAGGACACAGGGAAAGCTGAATGATTGTAGGTTCTACATAGAAGGACACAGGGAAAGCTGAATGATTGTAGGTTCTACATAGAAGGACACAGGGAAAGCTGAATGATTGTAGGTTCTACATAGAAGGACACAGGGAAAGCTGAATGATTGTAGGTTCTACATAGAAGGACACAGGGAAAGCTGACAGTAGAATGATTGTAGGTTCTACATAGAAGGACACAGGGAAAGCTGAATGATTGTAGGTTCTACATAGAAGGACACAGGGAAAGCTGACAGTAGAATGATTGTAGGTTCTACATAGAAGGACACAGGGAAAGCTGACAGTAGAATGATTGTAGGTTCTACATAGAAGGACACAGGGAAAGCTGACAGTAGCAGTTTACTACCCCTGCATCAACATCCTCATCTCAGACCTCATTGTTGTTAATTGAATTTCCCTTTTAAATGTTATATATACGTTGATAAAATAATATATTATTATCTTAATGAGAATGTTTATTCTCTTCTATTGTAGCCACATCATCATGTACAGAACGACATTAAAATCCAGAAATGATGCATTTCTTTAGGGTACCCATTTGGTCATTCTGTTAAAACTCAAGGTATCATATGGCTAACACCCCACTCTTCTGCAGACATAAGATCGGGTTCCAGGGTCATTCTGTTACTGTGGAAATGGCCACTATCAATCTAGTCCTCTGTAAAACAAGAGACTTACAACTTAGTTGTACTAACATTATACAACGGGTTGATGAAATCAAGCATTGTAATTGGCCAGGAAGCGTTCGAAGCTATGAGTTAGCAACGATAATGTCACAGTGAAATCACCTGTTATGATATTCATAAGCCACAGTAGACTTATTTGATCATGTTCCCTTGACAATGTTTGTCTTTTTGGGAACTGTACTATTTATCGGCACAGTCACAAAGTGCTTTACATAGGCTTTAAAAAACATACCGTAATTAAAGAGCAAAAGTAATAGCAGTTTAAAAGAAATAGGTAAACAAGTGAAAATAAAAAAAAGAAACAAATAACAAGTGTACAACAAATAATAACAAGACACAGAAAGACAGGCAGGCTTTTGGGGTTAGCCTGGACAGTCTTGAGCTGTTTTTTAAATGCTTCGACCGAGACCGCTGATCTAAGATCCAAGCATTCCAAAGTTTGGGAGCCACGGTTTGGAATGCTCGATCACCTTTGGTTTTTAATCTGGCACAGGGGACAACCAACAAGTAATGTTTCACTTTTATCCAAAGCAACCTACAACAAGTATGTTTGTCTAAAGTAAGTGAATCATCTATACCAGTGGTTTTCAACCCACTCCTCGGGGACCACCAGCCGTTCCACATATTTGATCTGTTCCACCACCAGCACACCTGATTCAACTAATCAAGTACAAATCATAATAGCTTTGCACTTGATTAGTTGAATCAGGTGTGTTGGTGGTGGAACAGATCAAATATGTGGAGCGGCTGGGGGTCCCCGAGGAGAGGGTTGAAAACCACTGATTCTATACATCAGTCATCATAAGAATCATCATATGTTAGGTTCAGGGGCTATTGGCAGTCACAATGCTAGAAGAAGGAAGGAGGACTTTTTCTCTGGTGTTATGGCTTAATAATAGAATAGAATCCTTAAGTGCTATGCTTTTTGTTTTGCAATGTTTTTTCAATTGGAGAACATTTGAGTCAACCAGAAATTCAAGTTGATTAACAGACTGACATTTACTCTGCAGGTTATAAGAGAGTCTCCAGAGGTGATTCCATCACATACAACAACCAGGTGTACGAGAACTATGGTTTCAGCACACGGACCCAGCAGACGCAGAACACCACACTGGGCACGAGGGAACACTGCGTTTATGAGAACTAGAGAGTCTCAGTCTCCCTCAGACTGTCCTTCTGGTTTTCAGTAGATTCATGTTATACAATACTTTTCCATTTCTAGTTAAAGGCCCATTTAAGTGAAATGTGTCATTTCCATCAAATTAGCATTACCCAAATATGAAACACTGAGATTTGCATTATATTTCCTTGAAATGTTTAGTCGTTTTAAAAGTGTAAGCTGTGTCAGAAACGGTCAACTCTATGTACTCTATGGTCTCAGTGGATCACCTCTCTGTGATCCACTGAGATCACAGAGAGATTTGAGAAATTTCCATTTCTCAAATCTGTGAGCAGCTCTGAAATTCATTGCTTATCAACATTTATGGAAACACACAACTATTGTGGCCACCTTTGCTGCAGTTCACCTCAAACCTGCAAGCAAAAAGGTAGCATCCAGGCCATACACATAGAAACTGCTCTGATAAGGAAATGCCGCCACAGAGACAAACATTACACATAATAGTGGTGAATAGAAAAAAAGTCTCTGTACCGTACATATCTCCAGATGTGGATGCAAAGGTGAATGCAAGAGCATTTAAATAAGAACAGCTACTCACCGACCCAACAAATGCTTGTCTATCTGTTTTGTGACAAAATCAGATATTTTCGATGAATTACATTATGGTATGTGGATTTTAATGAGTTTATTATGGTATGTGGATTTGATTTGATTCATTAGGATCTCCATTAGCTGATGCAAAGCAACAGCTACTCTTCCAGGGGGGGGTATTCCATCAATGTCGCTAAAGGAAAATACAGACTTATTTTGATTAATAAGTCTCACAAGACATATCAAAAATAAACTTAGATGTTGTGTTCCACACAAAATATATACAAGACATCATCACAAAAACCATTACTTACTCCTACAAACACTTTTTAATATTGGTATGGTTAATAAGGCTTGCAAATAATTTCAAGACTATCTATGTGAGAGGTGTCAATGTGTGAAAGATTTTTTTTTCCAGATGTTTTACTCATAATATTAATATTATTGAAAGGTGTGAAAAATGCCAAGCCCATTTTTATGCTGACGATACAATTGTCTACTGTGTAACAGATTCTGTACAACTGACCACTGAAAGACTGCAGTTTGCATGCAATGCTCTTCAAGAAGCACTCTTCAATCTTAAACTGGTTCTAAACGCAAGTAGAACTAAATTTATATTATTTACGAATGCTTCAGTGTCTTTGATCCCCGGAAAAGCGCTATATAAATATGAAATATTATTATTAATTATTAAAAATATTGATCCTGATAGTCTATGTATAACTACAATAAAAAAAACAATACTCTGGCATTGAGAGAGTCTCAGAGTACAAGTATCTTAGTATCTGGAGTGATCATAAACTTAAATCCTGGAAGCTGCTTGTAAGTGTTATGACACGGGAGCGAGGGGGCTCAAGGACACGACACCGGAGGCAGAATAAAGTGTTAGCCCCGTAGGGTATTTATTTACAGTGCAGGCGGGTGGAAAAACAGATGATGAGTCCGGGGTTTTCAGCCTGGCGGGCTGGGGGTAGTGGCTGGCGTGGGCTGTAGAGGAACAGAGAAACAGCGTAAGTCTCTACGGTAGGCCAGTACAAAAAGGTATGACAAAAATAGTAACGAGAGCAAAGTACACGACTGGTAATAGAGGATACTTGCCAGGCCATTCTTAGGGAAGAACTGACGATGAATGAAGGGAGTCCAGGGTAGATGTAGCCAGAGGGTTGATTGGGAGTGGAGACAGGTGTGTTGGTTTGACTGTGGCTGGATAACCCTCCAATCATCGGGAACGAGCTTCACCTGCGGCGGAGAGCACGCTGTGCTCGAGTTGTGGGGACGGGTGCTCGAGCTGTGGGGGCGGGGGAGGGCGTGTGTGACGGCCCAGCCGTAACAAGACCCCCCCCCCGAGGGGGAGCCTCCTGGCGACCGGCCCGGAGCCTCCGGGTGGGCCCGATAGAAGTCCCTGAGGAGGACTGGGGACATGATCTGGGACCGGGGAATCCAGCTCCGTTCCTCTGGGCCATATCCTTCCCAGTCCACCAGGTACTGGAAACCCCGGCCACAGCGACGAACCCTGAGGAGCTTCCTTACCGCCCACTGGGGGTGGCCATCCACCAACTGAGGAGGGGGCGGTGCAGGGGCTGGTGGCATCAGGTCGCTGGCGACATGGGGCTTAACCCGGGAGACGTGGAACACCGGGTGGATCCGACGGAGGGAGTGAGGGAGGACCAGCCGGATGGCAGCGGGGTTGATGACCCGGTCGATGGCGTAGGGGCCGATGTACCTCGACGCCAACTTCCGGGAGGGGACATTGAGGGGGAGATCCGCCGTGGAGAGCCAGACCCTCTGGCCCACCTGGTACACCGGAGCTGGAGTGCGACGACGGTTGGCGCTTCGGGTAGTTCGGGCGGTGGCCCGAAGCAAGGCCGAGCGTACGGAGGTCCAGACCCGACGACAGCGAAGGAGGTGTGCCTGGACCGATGGTACCGACGCCTCGCCCTCCTGGGTAGAAAGCAGGGGTGGCTGGTACCCCAAGGAGCACTCGAAGGGGGACCGGCCGGTGGCTTCATTTATCATGGCGTTCAGAGAGTACTCCACCCAGGGTAGGTCCTTGCTCCAGGAGGATGGATGGAGGGAGGACATGCAGCGGAGTGCCGACTCCAGGCTCTGGTTGGCTCTCTCCGCCTGCCCATTGGTCTGGGGATGGTAGCCGGAGGAGAGGCTGGTCGTGGCCCCAATCCCAGAACAGAAGGCCTGCCACACCTTGGATGTGAACTGGGGGCCACGGTCGGAAACCACATCCTGGGGAAGCCCGTAAAGACGGAAGACGTGGGTGGTGAGTAGCTCCGCCGTCTCCGCCGAGGTCGGTAGCTTTGCCAGAGCTACCAACCGCACGGACTTGGAGAAGCGGTCCACGATGGTGAGGATGACCGTGTTGCCTAGAGACGGGGGAAGGCCGGTCACGAAGTCCATGGCGAGGTGGGACCACGGTCGACCGGGCACGGGTAGAGGCCGCAGCAGTCCTGAAGGCGGCCGGTGGGATGCCTTGCTGCGAGCGCAGGTAGGGCAGGCCGAGACGAACTCCCTGACGTTCGCGGCCATGGTGGGCCACCAGAACCGCCGGCGCAGGAAGGACAGTGTGCGTAGGGCCCCAGGATGGCAGGCGAAGCGGCTGGCATGGCCCCACTGCATCACCTTGGTCCTGACGGCGTCCGGGACGAAGAGACGGCCGGGGGACCCCGGTCGGGGATCTGGCTGGGTGCGCTGTGCAGCTCTGACCACCGCCTCGATCTCCAGGGTGACCACTCCAACGACCCGGGAGGATGGAACGATGGTGTCAGGAGTGGTGGGTTCCTCCTCTGCGGCATGGAGCCGAGAAAGGGAGTCGGCCTTGGCGTTCAGGGAGCCCGGACGGAACGTGAGGTGGAAGTTAAACCGCCCGAGGAACAGGGCCCAGCGTGCCTGACGGGAGTTCAACCGCCTGGCCGACTTGATGTAGGTTAGGTTCTTGTGGTCCGACCAGACGGTGAAGGGGTGCTCTGCGCCCTCCAGCCAGTGCCGCCACTCGTGGAACGCCTCCACCACCGCCAGCAGCTCGCGGTTCCCGATGTCGTAGTTGGCCTCGGCGGGGGTATAACGGCGGGAGTAGAAGGCGCAGGGGTGCACGGTCTGGTCCTCCGATCGTTGAGAGAGCACGCCACCGACGCCCGTGTCTGAGGCGTCCACCTCCACAATGAAGGGCCTAGAGGGGTCTGGGTTGATTAGGACCGGCGCCGAGGTGAAGAGCCTCTTCAGGTCACTGAAGGCAGCGCTGGCTGCTGGTGTCCACGTGAACTGGCGCAGGGGGGAGGTGAGGGCAGTGAGGGGGGCGGCTACCCGGCTGAAGTCCCGGATGAATCGCCGGTAGAAGTTGGCAAAGCCGAGGAATGACTGCAGCTGTTTCCGGGTGGTAGGTTGGCCCCACTCGACGACGGCCCGAGTCTTCTTGGGGTCAGGGCGAGTCAACCCACCCTCCACGATGAGCCCCAGGAATTCCACAGAGTGAGTGTGGAAAGAGCACTTCTCAGCCTTAATAAAAAGGCGATTCTCCAGTAGGCGCTGGAGGACTAGGCGGACATGTTGGACATGCTCCTCAGGGTTCCTGGAGAATACTAGGATGTCGTCCAGGTAGAGGACGACAAAGATGTCCAGCATGTCCCTGAGGACGTCGTTCATGAGGGCCTGAAAGACGGAGGGGGCGTTAGTGAGACCAAAGGGCATGACGAGGTACTCATAGTGGCCACGGGGGGTCTTGAACGCCGTCTTCCACTCGTCACCCTCACGAATCCGGACCAGATGGTAGGCGTTCCGGAGGTCCAGCTTAGTGAAGATGGTGGCCCCAAGGAGGGGCTCAAAGTTGGAGCTCATGAGGGGGAGAGGATAGGTGTTCCGGACGGTGATGGCATTGAGCTCACGGTAGTCAATGCATGGCCTGAGGGTTCCATCCTTCTTCTTAACGAAGAAAAACCCCGCTGCCACCGGGGAGTGTGATGGACGGATGAGCCCCTCAGCCAGACAGTCGGAGATGTAGGTGTCCATGGCTGCCTTCTCCGGGGGGGCAAGGTTGTAGAGGCGACTGACCGGAAGTTTGTTGCCAGGGCGGAGCTCGACGGCACAGTCGTAGGGCCGGTGAGGGGGCAGGGTGCGAGCACGCTCCTTGCTAAAGGCCTCTCCGAGGTCGTGGTAGGCCTCTGGGATGGAGGAGAGGTCAGGGGGAGCCGGAGGCGGTCGCAGAGGCGATGAGGGGGTATGGGCGGCACGGAGGCACCGGGCGTAACATGCGGTACTCCAGCTCAGGATACGTCCCTCCCCATAGCTGACATGGGGAATGTGGAGCTCGAGCCACGGTCGTCCCAGGATGAGCGGGGACTGGGGGGTTTTGAGGATGTAAAACCGGATCTCCTCCACATGGTTCCCAGAGACGGTCAAGGAGAGGGGTGTAGAGCGGTGGGTGAGAGGCCCCAGGCTGTGTCCGTCTAGGGCTGAGACGGAGAGGGGGGTCTCGAGGGCAACGAGGGGAATGGCAGCTGAGCGGGCCAGCTGGGCGTCCATAAAGTTCTCGTCTGCTCCCGAGTCGATGATGGCCTCGACCGTGAGGTTCTGCCCCTGCCAGGAGAGGGTGACAGAGAACCTGGCTGGGCTGGTGGTAGGTGGGGATTGAGAGACACGGCTCACCCGGATTCCCCCTTCGGGTGAGCCTGCCCTTTTGATAGGGACGTGCAGGTGTCACGGAGGTGTCCCTTCTCTCCACAGTAGAGGCACAGGCCCTGGGCCCTTCTCCTCTCCTTCTCCGCCGTGGTGAGGCGGGCTCGGCCAAGCTGCATCGGCTCCTCGCCAGTGCATGGGGTGTAGGTCGACTCCCGTGCGGAGGAGGGGTTGGCTGTGACGATAGGGTCCTGGGGGCGTGGCGAGCTGGTCTGGTAGCGCCCTCTCTCTCTCCGACGCTCCCGGGAGCGCTCGTCAACGTCGATGGCTAGGGCCACTAGTTCGTCCAGGGTGGCGGGTCTGTCCCGGACGAGCTCGTCCTTGATGACCTCACTCAGCCCCTGGCGGAAAGCAGATCGCAATGCCCTGTCATTCCATCCGCTTCCGGCTGCCAGGGTGCGAAACTCGGTAGAGTAGGCCGCCGCGGTCCGGTTCCCCTGGTGGAGTGACATCAGCCGCGCCCCGACCTCCTGTCCTGCAGTGGGGTGGTCGAAAACCCTCTTGAACTCCGTGAGGAAGGTAGCGTAGTCACCGAACAGGTCAGGGCGGGCGCAGAGGGTGGCCTGGACCCAATTCAGGGCGTCGCCGGTGGTGAGGTTGGTGATGAACGCCACCCGGGCTGCCGGCGACCAGAACTGGCTGGGCTGATGCGAGAACACCAACTCGCACTGGAGGATGAAGCCTCGGAACTGGGCGAAGGCTCCGTCGAAGGGGCGGGGGCTGGCTAGGTGGGGCTCCCGTGGCTGTCCAGTAGGTGGTGCCGGTAGCTGGGCAGGGTCAGGGAGAGCAGGGGGGGGGGCAAAGGCTGCGAGCGCGGCCACCTGTGCCGTAAGCGCTTGGGTCGTAGTGATGAGGTGCTGCATCTGGGTGGCGCGGTGCTCCTGGTTAGCCTCCTGGGTTGTTTATTTGTTTATTTGTTTATTTAAAAGGATCCCCATTAGCTTATGCCGTAGCAGTTTGCTAATCTTCCTGGGGTCCACATATAATCAACAGACAAACAACTTATACATTAATACAACATATAATACATTAAAGGGACAATGCGTGACCCTCCGCGACATCCACACACTATCCCCCCGATACAGTAGTAAATACAACAAAATAAACTAAAATAAATAAAAATTTACAAAAAGGGCAAATATTATTAATCCATTAAAATATAAAGACCTATAAATGGGTGATGATCCTAACGCAGTCATCTCTTCTATGAAAAAAGGAATCAACCAAAATAAACAAAGTGAAATAAAACAGCTACCTGTCATCAGCCACTTAATAGGTGCCTCTTCAGTCTCTTTTTGAATAACCTTTTACTTTTTTCTTGGCGGATATCGAGAGGTAATCCATTCCAAATTGTACTAGCTCTATAAAGCACTGTTCTCTTCAAAAAATGTGTTCTTGGGTGGGCTTTCATAATGTCACCATTGCCGGCCTTCCTGGTATTATGGCTATGAACAGTATTACAAAATACTATGTGATCTTGCAGGAACTCAGGTTTGTGTGTTCGCAGTGTATTGCTAAGAAATGTCACTGTGCCTGAGGCTAGCCTTTTCTCCACATTAAGCCACGATAGGCTAGACTGCATTTTATGAATGCTAGTTCTAGAAGAGCAACCCAGAACGAGCCTAGCAGCCCTGTTCTGAGCCACTTGTAATCTAGATAGTACTGTTTTTGAGGCCGAGGCCCACACCACTGAGCAGTAATCCAGGTGAGTTAAAACTAGTGATCTACAGACTTGTTCCAGGATATGAGATGGTACATATGGTGCACATTGTCTTGTGATGTGAATGCCAACACCCATTTTCTGAATGATTCTGTTTATATGCTCTGACCATGACAGGTTGTTATCAATGACCAAACCAAGTAACTTTACTTTCTTCACTTGTTCGATGGGTTCCTTGGCTATATATAGATTCAATTTAGGCATAGAAGCCAGTTTGTGCCTAGACCCAAAAACAATACTCTGAGTTTTGGATATATTCAAAACAAGCTTGTTCAATGTAATCCATTCATGCACCATTTCTAATTCTTTTGAAAGAACTTGATTGAGTTCGTTATACGTATTTGCTGCATAATAAATTGTAGAGTCATCGGCATACATCACAATACAAGAACTTTTTATAGCATAAGGCAAATCATTAGTGAAAATAGAGAAGAGGAGTGGTCCAAGACAACTTCCTTGAGGCACACCACAAGCTAATTTGCTACTATTCGATAAGCTGCCATTATAGTACACTCTCTGTGTTCTTGCAAAGAGATAGCTTTTAATTAGGGTAATGGCAGGAGGTGTGAACCTGTAACACGTGAGCTTTCTAATTAACAGCTCATGATCAATGACGTCAAAAGCAGCACTGAAGTCTAGCAACACTGCAGCCACTACCTTTGAGTTATCAATTTCTCCTAACCAGTCATCGGTCATCTGTGTGAGCGCAGTTGAGGTAGAATGGCCTTGCCTGTACGCATGTTGGTATTTGGTGGTTAGTCCATTTGACGTGAAATAGTCCTGAATCTGAACATAAATAATCCTTTCCATGACTTTGCTGAGTACAGGAAGAATACTTATAGGACGACTGTTAGGTCCACTGAAAGTTGTTCTACTATCCTTTGGCAGTGGTATAATTTTACCCTCTTTCCACAATCCAGGACACATTCCACTTAATAAACATCTATTTAATATATGACCTATAGGCCCAGAAATGTGATTAGCGGCTATCTTCAATATCTTACTGTCTAGGTTGTCAGTACCCGCCGAACCATAAGCAGGGAGGGACTCCAGCAACTTCCTAACCTCCTCAGTGTCAACACATTGAAATTCAAATGAACAGTTCTTACCCTTCATTATTTCGTTGCTTATTAGTTTACAAGTGTTGGAATTGGTGCAGCACATGTTCTGTCTCAATTTGTCAGTTTTACTTACAAAAAAATTATTAAAGTAATTAGCAATATCTAGTGGTTTTGTTAGGAACATCCCATTGGCTTCAACAAATGAAGCACACCCATTTTTCCTTCTTCCCATGATTTCATTCAGAGTGTTCCAAAGTTGTTTACCATCATGTCTAACATCACTTATTCTTTGCTTATAATATTCCTTCTTTTTGGTTTTGTTCAATTTAGTTACCAGATTTCTCAATCTACAATAATTTAGTCTGTCATCTAGTAAACAAGATTTTACTGACACCCTTTTAGCTTCATCCCTTTGTTTCATTAAACATTTCATACCCTCATCAATCCAAGGGGCAGTTCTGGATTTCACTGTGAACTTTTTCATGGGGGCATGTCTATTAACTAGTTCCATAAAAACATTCATGAAAACATTTAAAGAAATCTCTGGGTCATCAGCAGTGTACACATCATTCCAATCTAAATTTCCAACATCATGTATGAAATTGTCTTCATTAAAACTTTTGTATGTCCTTTTGAAAACAATTTTAGGGCTTGCTTTTGGAATCTTTGATTTTCTTGCAGTAGCAACCATATTATGATCACTGAATCCTACTGGCAAAGAAACTGGCTTTGAACAGTGCTCAGAGACATTGGTGTAAATATGATCAATGCATGTTGAAGAAGTATATCCTGCATGATTGGTAAAGATTCTTGTTGGCATAGAGACTATTTGTGACAAATTACAAGCACTAATTAGTGATGACAACTTATTCTTCAAGGAGCAGTTACTAGCTAGCCAGTCAACATTCATGTCTCCAAGCAAGTAAATTTCACTCTTTGTATCAGCAACTCTGTCAATCATATCACATACATCATTCAAATACTGAGAGTGTGCTCCAGGGGGCCTGTAGCAGCAGCCCACCAATATTGGTTTCAAGTGGGGTAGATGTACTTGAACCCACAGTGCTTCTACATTATTACACATAAATTCCACACACAATTTTGAAGGAAGATGACTTTGTATGTAAATAGCCACTCCCCCTCCATATTTGTCTCTGTCCCTCCTGAACAGAGAGTAACCCTCTAATGATACCGCCGAGTCTTGAATGGAAGAGTCAAGGTGAGTCTCAGACAATGCCAGTATGTGAATGGTATTACCTTGCACTAGGCAGTTCAATTCATGAGTCTTGTTCTTGATACTACATATATTCACATGTGCAATCACCAAGCCTTTGTTTGGAAGATTTAAAGAGTTCAAGTCCATGATATTAAGCAGTAACCTAAAATGAATCTAACATCATCGCAGGCCCAGTAGGCCTGAGATGTTTGAGTTACGAACCTTCAAACTTGGCTGCGTTTTCGTCTTTGCCTCCCGCTCCTTTGCTTGAGTGTCGGGATGCAGGGTGGACGATGAGTTTATCATAGCGCAGGAATGCTATTTCTCCTCTCGCACGTGCAAGCTTCATCGCTGGTATGAGTTCTTTGCGTTTTTGGCGAACAGCATCTGGATAGTCCTCGTTGATGTACACATCGGTCCCTTTTAGGTCTTTAGCTTTCTCCATTACTCTGGCTTTGTCCTTGAATCTAAAGAATCTTGCAACAATTGGTCTGCTGGCTCTCTGTTCAGTCGATTTTCCAGTCCGATGCACCCGTTCAAATTCCATGCCTGTGAGTTTGAGTTTGTCAGAGAGGAGCTTAAGCACCTTCTCCTCTGATTCAGCCCAGCTCTCATTTCCAGACTCTGGAATACCGTCAATCACAATGTTCTTTCGTCGCGACTGACCCTCCAAGTAGTCTAACTTTGGCAGGAATGAGCGAATGTTCGTAGCAACAACTGAAACATCTAAGTCAATTTCAGTGAGCTTCGTGGCTGATGTCTCCGATTTGGCGCGGAGCTCATCCACATCCTTTTGGGTGTAGTGGAGGCTTTCCCTTAGACCGCTTATTTCCTTCACAAACTCATCCAGTCTCTTATTGTTTGACTCGGTCACAATTGTCAAAAAGATCTTAAAGCTGCTCTCCTGTTGTTCCAACATCTCTCTATAAAAGAGTCTCTGCTGTTCCAACATTTCATGCACCTGGGTTAGGGTCACAAAGTCATTTCCCGCATCCTCCTCGTTTTTCTTGCCTCTCTTTGACATGTTTTTAGTAATGTTTACAACAATGTTTTGTAGGCTGGGCTGGGCAGGAGAGCCTGGGCCTGGTGGTGCTGGCTGGGCTGGGCAGGAGAGCCTGGGCCTGGTGGTGTTGGCTGGGCTGGGCAGGAGAGTCTGGGCCTGGTGGTGTAGGCTGGTTGTAATGCGAGTGTTCAGGGCCTGGCACGCTGTAGCGGCCGCCTGGAGGAGGTGAGTGTGTTCAGCGAGGATCTGGATAGCCGTCGGACCGGATCCAGGGGTGGGAGATGGTGCCCGGTCCTTCGTGTCGTCTGAGCCCAATTGCATGGTCAGTTCTTCTGTTATGACACGGGAGCGAGGGGGCTCAAGGACACGACACCGGAGGCAGAATAAAGTGTTAGCCCCGTAGGGTATTTATTTACAGTGCAGGCGGGTGGAAAAACAGATGATGAGTCCGGGGTTTTCAGCCTGGCGGGCTGGGGGTAGTGGCTGGCGTGGGCTGTAGAGGAACAGAGAAACAGCGTAAGTCTCTACGGTAGGCCAGTACAAAAAGGTATGACAAAAATAGTAACGAGAGCAAAGTACACGACTGGTAATAGAGGATACTTGCCAGGCCATTCTTAGGGAAGAACTGACGATGAATGAAGGGAGTCCAGGGTAGATGTAGCCAGAGGGTTGATTGGGAGTGGAGACAGGTGTGTTGGTTTGACTGTGGCTGGATAACCCTCCAATCATCGGGAACGAGCTTCACCTGCGGCGGAGAGCACGCTGTGCTCGAGTTGTGGGGGCGGGTGCTCGAGCTGTGGGGGCGGGGGAGGGCGTGTGTGACGGCCCAGCCGTAACAGTAAGAGTCTCTAGGCACAGAGGGAGGTCGACACAGAGGAACGGCTGCAAATACGTTTTTATTGGCTTATAGCACGGCTCAGCAACGTCACTGACGTGCTGAGCGAGACTTTCAAAATAATAAAGAATAAGTGCAGCGCACTGCCGTCACGCCCACCGGCTTCCCCTCTCGGGATCCGCTGCGGCGACTTCAAACGGCGCTGACTCCCCTTTCGGGACTCAGCCGGCTCTGCCATTGTTCTGTCGCTTTCTCTCTCTCTCTCGTCTCTCTGTCTCTCTCCAACACCTCGGCAGGTTTTCACCGCCTCCTTCACTCTCCCGGGGGAACAAACACACACAGGTTAAATAGACCAGTAGGATAACGAGTCTGATCACTGACACCTGTCCGTAATCAGACCGTCATCCCTCTCCACCAACAGTCTGGCTCCCTCTGCAGGCCAGAACGCGCCATGCTCCCCACACACCCCCACCGCCAGATCGAGGCCGGGGCACAACCGGCCGATAGCCTACTCCCCCCCCCCCCCCCTGCACGGGAGAGGAAGTCAGCCACGACCATCTGCGCCCCCGGTCTATGGACCACCTGGAAGTTGAAGGGTTGCAACGCGAGGTACCACTGAGTGATCCTCGCGTTGGTATCCTTCATGCGGTGGAGCCACTGTAGGGGGGCATGGTCGGAGTAGAGGGTGAACGAGCGCCCCAGCAGGTAGTACCGGAGGGCGCCGACCGCCCACCGAATGGCCAGACACTCCTTCTCCACCGTGCTGTACCTGCCCTCCCGCACCGACAACTTACGGCTCAGGTGCAGCACCGGGCGGTCGCCCCCCTCCACCTGCTGGGTCAGCACCGTCCCCAGCCCTCTATCCGACGTGTCTGTCTGCAGAGAAAAAGGAATATTAAAATTAGGTCTGACATTAAGACTGTCTCTCCACAGTGGGCGTTCTTAATCCCATCGAACGCGACTTGGCACAGTTCAGTCCATTGGACCGGATCTGGGGCCCCCTTCCGGGTGAGGTCGGTAAGGGGGCTGGCCACCTCCGAAAAACCTGGCACAAACTGCCGGTAGTAGCTGACCAGTCCCAGGAACCGCCTCACGTCCTTCCGGGTCCTGGGCCGCGGGGCGGCGGTTTTATCCACCTGCGGCCGCACCTCCCCGCCCCCCAGGATGAACCCCAGATACTGGATCTCCCACGCCCGATCACGCACTCCGCCTGCCTCAGCGACTGTAGCACCGTGGCCACTCTCTGTATATGCTGCGGCCAGGTGTCTGCCCCTGTATATGCTGCGGCCAGGTGACTGCCCCATCGCTGCAAATAAAATCGCATCACAATTTGTGAAAAGTGGGTCATACGAGGGCAAAGACCGCGAGTCGTCTCGACTTGTGGCAAAAGAAGTGTCAGACCTCTGGAGGGCCCCAACACCTAGCAGTGACTACATCTCCGGTGAATTCACCCCGGAGGAGTTCGCTGCTGCCCTCCAGCATCTAAAGCCAGGGAAAGCTCCGGGGCCTGATTCCATCTGCCCGGAGCTTATTTTCCATGCCGCACCCGCCTTGAAGTCCTGGCTGAGAGCGTTCCTCACTTCCTGTTTGCGCCAACTCAAGATCCCCAAAATCTGGCGAAGAGCCCTAGTTGTTGCGATCCCTAAACCGAATAAGCCTGAAGGGGACCCTAAGAGTTACCGTCCCATCTCTCTGTTATGCATCCCCTTCAAGATCCTCGAGCGTCTCATCTACGCCCGCATCGAACCAATTGTCGACCCGCTGCTCCCACGTGAGCAGGCCGGGTTCCGACGCGGGAGGTCGACCGTAGATCAAGTCACCCTTATGACTCAAGACATCGAGGATTGCTTTTCGGCAAAAAAGAAGGCCGGGGCCGTCTTTATAGACCTGACGGCTGCCTACGATACCGTATGGCATCGCGGCCTCTCCTGCAAGCTGCTCCGCCTGCTGCCGGACAGGCACATGGTCAGAATGATCATGGAGCTCATCCGTAACCGCAGCTTTACCCTCACCACCGGTCGCGGACAGCTAAGCAGGCTTCGACGCCTTAAGAACGGCGTCCCTCAGGGATTGGTCCTGGCCCCCCTCCTCTATAATATCTACACCTATGACCTGCCCAACACACTCTCGCGGAAGTACGCCTACGCAGACGACCTCGCAGTGGTGTACTCTGCTGGAAATTGGCAGTCTGTGGAGGGGATTCTGAGCCAGGACATGCAGACACTAGTGGCATACTTCCGGAAATGGAGATTGAAGCTTAGCGAGGCAAAGACGGTGTCGGCTGCCTTCCACCTTAACAACAGGGAGGCTAAACGTGAGCTTAGAGTACACCTAGATGGAACTCCCCTGCCATGTTCCGCTGAGCCAATCTATCTCGGCGTGACATTGGACAGGACGCTCACGTTTCGCCGACACCTCGAGTCACTGCGCAAGAAGTTAACAGCTCGTGTGGCGTTGATGAGGCGACTGGTTGGCTCGGGCTGGGGCGCCGGCGCAAGGACCTTGCGCACGGCAGCCCTAGCCCTCGTTTATTCAACTAGTGAATACTGCGCCCCAGTATGGTGTCGCAGTGCCCACACCCGCCTCATCGACTCGCCTATAAACGAAGCCTTGCGCATTGTGACAGGATGCCTGCGTCCTACCCCCGTGGACAACCTTTCCATCCTAGCAGGCATCCAGCCCGCAGGCCTCCGCCGCATGGGAGCCACAGCACGTCTCGCCTGCCGGGCCGTGGAGCTTAATAACCATCTGCTCCATGATAGGCTCACTATAACAGCGGAGCCCTCCCGGCGTCTCAAGTCGAGACACCCATTTGTGCCTGCCGCACAGGATCTCAGGCAGCAATGCAGAGATCTCAACATCAGTGCGGCAGGATGGGCGGATTATATGTGGCGCGCGGAGTGGGAGGCTAACACCTCCAAACTCCGCGACCACATCCCAGTCGCCAGCCCTGAGCCCCTCGGGATGGACTTGCCAAGGCTATCCTGGGTGAGGCTCAATCGTCTCCGGACCGGCATCGGGCGTTTCCGCTCATCAATGCACAGATGGGCGTCACCACCATATATTTGGGGGGGGACGTGTGTCCCCCACCTTTGAAACAAGGTCATTTGGACCCCCCCACATTTGCCATCAAAAATATGTTGCATGACTGGTCAGCGTTATTTTCATTGCTTCACAATCAAATCCGTTCCACTTTATGAGTAGGGGATTGCCCATATCCAGAAATCCACTCCGTGTTTTACTTCTGTTTTTAACGGCACGCAGCATCAGACACGCACGCAGATTCGAAACATTCAGACTGAGGCAAGACGATATTTAGATCATCCACCAAGATGGATATAAGGATTTTTTTTTTCTAAGAAGAGAAAAGTAAGTCAAAGTCATCCAAGTTTTCCCGTGAGTGGCCAAACAGCAACATTGCGTTCTCCCAAGGTCAAACACAGCCAGCTTTTCTGATAAGAATGTTAGCACCTTATGAGACATTCTCTGTATTAGCAATAGAATTAGCATAGCCTACTAGCAACCAAATACGAGCTAGATCAGCTATATGGCACTAGCAGTTTTGTTAGGCATTACTAGTGCGGTTAGACATGTTTAAATGCAGAACAGACACAGGCGAAATGTCATCAAAAGCACAGAATGGCGACAAACACCTCACAGTGCTTACCTGTCCTGTCATTATTGCATCTCCTGCCCGTGTTCATTGCCCTGAGCATTTGCACTATTTAATTTGGCCATTGCACCCACCCAAAGAATAAATTTTGCATCTGATTGCTTGAGCTAGGGTTAAAAAATAAGAAGAAAACACCTGTTCCATTTATTTTTCTATTTCTAAAATGCTTGTGATTGTATTTTTTGTATTGATGATTGTATTTCTATGTCAAATGTTCTATTAGAGAAAAACAATATGAACAAGTGCTCAATGCATCCCCATTTCTCCTGATATAGGTGGTTGAGAGTGAGAGTGAGTCAGAGGCAGGGGCAGCAGGCAGGGGCAGTGGAGACAGCTCTAATTCACTCTTTGATTTTTGTTTTGTTTGTTATAGTTGTATGTTCTGCAATGCACTGAAGAGGGCTAAGTTTGATTGTAATAGGCTCTGAGTAGCCTAGGTACATATTTTATGTTTCCTCATAACTTTTTATTCAATTTGTTGACTCAAAGTTACCTCATTCTTTTCTAATTCACTCTTTGATTCTTTTTGAATCTTCATATTTAATAAAGTACCTAAAAAGTGCCACGTGTCAGTGTCAGGCCTCTGTGAGTTAAACCAAAACATAATAGTAGTCAGTAATTGCAGACCATGCCAGCTCCAAGGAAAAACAAAGAAAGAGGGAGATTATTTTGGGTGTAAAACGCACCAGAATGCAGGAAATTGAATCTACTATTTAAAAAATTTCGGGGGGAGGACCCCCAGACCCCCCGAAAAATAAGTGTCCCCCCCACATTCAAAAAGCTGCTGACGCCCATGGGCTTGGCCCCAATTGCGTCGTGCGAGTGTGGCGCAGAGGACCAAACCGCAGACCATGTTATCCTGGATTGCCCGGTGTACCACCCACCCAACGGGACGCATGGTCTGTCGGTATTAGATGAAGAGACGATGACGTGGCTTCTGGAGGGGTGTCCAGAAATATAGCCCGGGTGAGCCCCTCAACCAGGTCTCGGGGTGGTAAAAGGGTAGCCCCTCGGCCCCGAGCCTGGTGGAGTGGAGAGGAAAAACAACTACCCATACGCCGAAGAAGGTGTCTGCATAGATGACAATGTCATCTAAGTACGCCGCAGCATACGCAGAGTGCGGCCGCAGAACGGTCCATCAGCAGCTGAAAACGTGGCCGGGGACCCAGACGAGAGAATACAGTTTTTTCCCGGGATACCGGCGATAATGGTATCTGCCAGTATCCCTTCGTGCAATCCAATGTGGTGTAATACTTAGCCGTGCCAAGCCGGTCCAGGAGCTCGTCGATCCGGGGCATAGGGTAGGCATCGAACTTTGACACAGAATTCACCCATCTATAGTCCACACAGAAACGTACAGACCCATCGCGCTTTGCCACCAGCACGATGGGGCTGCACCAGTCGCTGTGCGACTCCTCGACCACGCCCAGTATTAGCACCTGTCCGTAATCAGACCGTCTTCCCTCTCCACCAACAGTCTGGCTCCCTCTGCAGGCCAGAACGCTCTATGCTCCCCACACTGCTCCAAAGCACTTTTAAGCAATAGGGACCATTGTGTATCTATTTGTACCTGCTTTGTTTGATCCTTGTTGAAATGTGTGTTTATTATTGTTATTGTTATAGGGTCTCCCTCAGTGGTCCCCGAGTTGAAATAAACGCTTGAAAGATATGTTGAATATATGTTTAGTGTTTTTCAGTGTTCCAGTTAAATACTATCTGCAGCTCTGTGTTGAGGGCTGAGGTGATTTCCTTAACTGTTGGTGCAGACATGTAGAGTGTTGAATCATCTGCATACAGACACACAGGCTTTTTTACAAGCAAGTGGGAAATCATTTGTAAAATTCAAGGTCCAAGTGAAGAGCCCTGTGGAACCCCACACTGTATATGTCTGCATTTGAGAGGCTTCCGTTAAAGAGAACCTTCTGTGTTCTATTAGTCAGGTAGCTTTCTATTCATGCTAAGGCAGATAGAGAAAAAACATAACACTTGAGTTTTCTTAATAGCAAATTATGATTAATGACATCAAAATAATAAATATTACAGTTTTTCTCAATTGCTAAAACACATTTCACAAAACTTACCTCCATTTTCCCAAAACTCTAAACACAACACACTTTTCTAAAGCTACATAAACAAAACCACACCTTCTCTCTTCAAAACTCAAACTTTCACACCAAAACAGCTGCTCAAAGCCTGCAAAAATGTAAACACTATATGCATCATTACAGTCTACAACAAAACAACTGAAAACACAATGTTCAGTGTGTGAGAATGTTCTTTTTTTTCACAACTGCCAAAGCACATTTTTAGAAACCTTACAGTATCTGTTCTCAGAATATATCACTGTAGAGTATTGGGCATTCATAGATTTGTGTGTTTCATATGAACAGTATGTAAATCTACAGAAAATACAGTATGTACTGTATGTTACGGTACATGTGGGAATACGGTACATGTGGGAAAACTAGGGTTAGGGTTAGGTGCTAGGGTGACTTGGTACATGCTGGCATGTCTAACCCCAACCCTAACCTTAACCCTAACCATAACCCTAACCCTACCCCTAATCCTAACCCTAACCTTAACCCTAGCATTTCCCCCCCCCCAAAACCTAACAAAACACCCCCCCTCTAGTCAGTTATAATTCGTTGGATTACCCAAAACACACCAGAGTAATAACAGAGGATGGCCAATGCAATCCCTCCTTTTCTGAGGTGGGTCAGACTAAAAAGGTCTGAAACATTACAGAGAATCAGGCTCCAAAAACACTAAACCTAACCTTAACCCTAGCACCCTAGCACCTAACCCTAACCCTAGTTTTCCCACATGTATCCTACTGTATTCCCACATGTACCGTAACATGTACACTACTGTACTGTATCACAACTCAATGCAAACACTACAGAAGATCCATTACCAGGAGCCAGGGAGCATGCTTCACACCTGGAGACACCGGTACTCACAGCTTTATAACATCTGAGCAGGTGAGAAGGCAGCTCTCCAGGGTGAATGTGAACAAGTCCAGAGGTCCAGACAACATCAACCCCAGGGTTCTGAAGGTGTGTGCTGGAGAGCTGGCGGACACATTCCAACATCTCTTCAGTCTATCTCTAAGACTGAGGAGGGTGCCACAGCTCTGGAAGACCTCTTGCATCGTCCCAGTGCCAAAGAAGGGACGGCCCAGCACCCCAAACGACTACAGACCTGTCGCCCTGACACTACAGGTCATGAAGATCCTGGAGAGGCTAGTGCTGCAACACCTTAAGCCCCAGGTGAAGGACTTCCTGGACCTCCGGCAGTTTGCATACCAGGAGAGCATGGGGGTGGAGGATGCCATCATTTACATGCTGCACAGGGCCTACACACACCTGGAGAGGCCACAGAGCATGGTGAGGACCATGTTCTTCGACTTCTCCAGTGCATTTAACACTATCAAGCCATCACTGCTGGCTGACAAACTAGCAGTGATGTGTGTGGAGGACTCCCTGACGGCTTGGATCCACAACTACCTCACAGACAGGCGTCAGTATGTGAGACTGCAGGGCTGTCAGTCTGAGGTGGTGGTGTGCAACACCGGTGCCCCCCAGGGAACTGTTCTGTCACCCTTTCTCTTCACCCTCTATACCTCCGACTTCCAGTTTAGCTCCGACCAGTGCCACCTGCAGAAGTTTTCGGATGACTCCTCTATCGTCGGTTACATCACAGATGACAGGGATGAGGAGTACAGGGCCCTGGTGGAGAGCTTTGTGCAGTGGTGCGACACCAACTACCTTTTGCTTAACACCAGCAAAACAAAGGAGTTGGTGGTGGATTTTAGGAGGAAGAGAAGGACCCCAGCCCCCATCACCATCAAGGGGGTGGAAGTCGAGAGGGTGGACTCCTACAGGTACCTGGGAGTACAAATTAATAACAAACTGGACTGGACTGACAACACCGAGGCTCTTCTCAGGAAAGGGCAGAGCAGACTGTTTTTCCTGAGAAGGCTGAGGTCTTTCGGTGTCTGCAACAAGCTGCTGCAAATGTTTTATCTGTCGGTGGTTGCCAGCGTTCTGTTCTTCGCCGTGGCCTGCTGGGGTGGAAACATCTGTGCCAGGGATGCTGCGAAGCTAAACAAACTGGTGAAGAAGGCCAGCTCTGTGGTGGGGACCGGGCTGGACAGCCTAGAGGTGGTGGCAGAACAGAGGATGGGGAAAAAACTGGCGGCCATGCTGGCCAATCCCTCCCACCCGATGTACTGCGAGCTGGCGGGGATGAGGAAGTTCAGCCACAGATTTGTTCTCCCCCGTCAAAGTACAAAAAGATTTGGACAGTCCTTTGTTCCAGCTGCACTCCGACTCTACAACCTGGCCCTGCAGGGTGGGGGAGACCTGGAGCTGGAACTTTTGGAACTTTTTACTTATTGAGCTTGCACTGTTTTATGTATTTTATTGAATGTTTTCTGTTTTCTGTATTGAATGTTTTCTGCCCTAACTGAGCTGTTTGACAACAAAATTTCCCCATTGGGGACAATAAAGGTTTTCAATCAATCAATCAATTACACACAACAATACTCACTGAAAACAATGTTCAAGGTGTGATGTTTTTTTTATGTATTTATGGAACTATACCACACACACACACACCACAATAATTTGCAACAAGTGTCTTACATTTTGAGTTGTTATGTTTAATGAATGAAGCCAGGTGCCGCTGTTGTGCCTTCTTGATGGTGGCTGCTGTGTTGTTCTTCCAGGACAGGTCATCCTGTATGTGCACCCCCAGGAATCGGAGGGCTGAGACTCTCTCCACGCTCTCTCCGTCGATGAGCAGGGGCTGGACCTCAGACTTTTTCCTCCTGAAGTCCACGATGATTTCCTGGGTCTTTGACTTGTTCAGCAGCAGGTTGTTAACCTTGCACAGCTTGCTCAGTTGCTCTACCTCATCCCTGTACGCCGCCTCGTCCCCCCCCGAGATGCAGCCCACCACGGTGGTGTCGTCTGCAAACTTTACGATGGAGTTGCTGGGGTGGACGGGGGTGAAGTCGTAGGTGTAGAGGATGGGGCTTAGCACGCAGCCCTGGGGGGACCCAGTGCTGAGTCTGAGGGCTGTGGAGGTGTGGGAGCCCACCCGCACCCTCTGGGGGCGGTCGGTCAGGAAGTCCTTGATCCATGCACATATAGAGTGTGATAGTCCCAGGTCTAGTAGTTTGGTCACTAGCCTGTCTGGAAGGATGGTGTTGAAGGCAGAGCTGAAGTCCACAAAGAGCAGTCTCGCGTAGCTGTTTCCCCTCTCCAGGTGGGATAGAGTGGCGTGGAGAGTCGTCGCGATGGCGTCCTCTGTGGACCTGTGGGCTCTGTAGGCGAACTGGTATGGATCCAGGTTGGGCGGGAGGCGTGTGAGTATGTGGGCCCGGACTAGTTTCTCGAAGCACTTCATGATGATTGGTGTGAGTGCCACCGGGCGGTAGTCGTTTAGGCAGCTCACCGTGCTTTTCTTCGGGACTGGGATGATAGTTGAGGTTTTCAGGCAGGGTGGGATGGTGGCCTGGGACAGGGACTGGTTGAAGATGTTGGTGAAAACCCCGGCCAGCTGGTCGGCGCAGTCCCTCAGCACCCGTCCCAGGACGCCATCCGGCCCGAGGCTTTCCTGGGGTCCACCGCCTTCAGCACGTGTCTCACTTCATGCTCTGTGAGGGTGAGGCTGCTGAGAGCTGGAGAGAGTGGTGTTTGTGTTGTGGTTACCTCCGTTCGCCCCTCGTCGAACCGGGCGTAGAAGGAGTTCAGCTTTTCCGCCAGCAGGGGGTCGTCCTCTGCGGCTGTGAGCCTGTTGGCTCTGAAGTTTGTCATGTGCTGAACCCCCTGCCACATCCGCCTGGAGTCGTTGCTCAGGAAGCATTCCTCAATCGTCTCTCTGTGGTCTGCCTTGGCCTCTTTGATGCCGCGCTTTAGGTTAGCCCTGGTGGTGCTGTACAGCGGTGTGCTCTTCCCTGCGAAGAAGGCGTTGTCCCTCTCGTTGATCAGTTTTTGGACCTTCCCAGTCATCCATGGCTTCGTGTTGGGGTAGACCCGGACCCGTTTGTCCACGGTGACTGAGTTGGTGCAGTTCACTATGTGGTTCAGAACCGACGACGTGAACTGTTCCAGGTCCTCATGCTCATATTCCTGCCATGGGGTGTCATTTAGGCAGATCTGCAGTGGAGCGGACCCTCCTGGCCAGGTTCTGACAGTCTTAGTGGTGATGGGAGCACTTTTCCCCATGGTAGTGTATGCTGGGATCAGGAGGATTGACACATGGTCAGACATGCCTAGATGAGCTAGCGGTCTAGCCTTGTAAGCACGTTTGATGTTGGTGTATACCTTGTCCAGTGTTTTTTCTCCTCTTGTTGCACATTTAACATGCTGATAGAACTTGGGTAGTACTGCCTTCAGGTCGACATGATTGAAGTCTCCTGCTATAATGTGAATTGCCTGTGGATCTGTGCTTTGTTGACCACTGATGACGTCATATAGCCGCGCCAATGCTAAGCTACCGTCTGCATTCGGTGCAATATAAACGCTTGTAATATACACTGCATTGAATTCCCTCGGTAGGTAAGTGGGTCGGCATTTAACAGTCAAGTATTCCAGGTTTGGGGAACAGTGGCTACTTACAGTTTTCGTGTTTAAGCACCAGCTATCCTTCGTAGATATAATGAGGCCGCCTCCGCGGGTCTTACCGCTGAGCAGCGTGCGGTCTGCGCGGTGTAGGGTCCGTCCTTCCAAGCTAATCGCGGAGTCCAAGATAGTTTCATTTAGCCAGGTTTCAGTGAGAATAATCACACAGCTATCTCCCACGATGTTATTTTTGGCAACCTGTAGTCTCAATTCATCCATCTTATTCGTCAGGGACCTGATGTTGGATAGGAAAATACTCGGCAAAGCAGGTTTGTCTGGGCTCCTCTTTAGCCTAGCTAACAGGCCTGCCCTGCAGCCCCGTCGTTGCTTGCGGTCCTTACGCCGACGTTTGCGCCTCAGGGTAGGGACTGAGTACCAAGGTTCTCCCGGTAAGCGGGCGATCTCGTGATAAATCCTTTGTTGCTTCAGGAACTCCGCTGTTACTGTCTTCTCGTTTTGCGTACCAACTTCTAGTAAGTCGTGCCTGCTGTAGGTACTATTTACACAACCGTTCCCTATAAGTACTCAAATAAAAATGTACATACAAATGCACTTAAAAACACTAAAGAACACCAGTTTTGAAGCCACTCCAGCCGCAGCGACTATGCGCGCAGCCATCTTGCTTTTGATATCTTATACTGAATATCACAGGAGAGGGAGGCTGTTATACTGAATATCACAGGAGAGGGAGGCTGTTATACTGAATATCACACGAGAGGGAGTGTGTTATACTGAATATCACACTGGAGGGAGGCTGTTATACTGAATATCACAGGAGAGGGAGTGTGTTATACTGAATATCACACAGAGGGAGGCTGTTATACTGAATATCACACAGAGGGAAGCTGTTATACTGAATATCACACAGAGGGAGTGCTGTTATACTGAATATCACAGGAGAGGGAGTGCTGTTATACTGGATATCACAGGAGAGGGAGTGTGTTATACTGAATGTCACATAGAGGGAGGCTGTTATACTGAATATCACACAGAGGGAGGCTGTTATACTGAATATCACACAGAGGGAGGCTGTTATACTGGATATCACAGGAGAGGGAGGCTGTTATACTGAATATCACACAGAGGGAGGCTGTTATACTGAATATCACACAGAGGGAGGCTGTTATACTGAATATCACACAGAGGGAGGCTGTTATACTGAATATCACAGGAGAGGGAGTGTGTTATACTGAATATCACAGGAGAGGGAGGCTGTTATACTGAATATCACACAGAGGGAGGCTGTTATACTGAATATCACACAGAGGGAGGCTGTTATACTGAATATCACAGGAGAGGGAGTCTGTTATACTGAATATCACACAGAGGGAGTGTGTTATACTGAATATCACAGGAGAGGGAGGCTGTTATACTGAATATCACAGGAGAGGGAGGCTGTTATACTGAATATCACACAGAGGGAGGCTGTTATACTGAATATCACAGGAGAGGGAGTGTGTTATACTGAATATCACACAGAGGGAGGCTATTATACTGAATATCACACAGAGGGAGGCTGTTATACTGAATATCACAGGAGAGGGAGTGTGTTATACTGAATATCACACAGAGGGAGTGCTGTTATACTGGATATCACACAGAGGGAGGCTGTTATACTGAATATCACAGGAGAGGGAGTGTGTTATACTGAATATCACACAGAGGGAGGCTGTTATACTGAATATCACACAGAGGGAGGCTGTTATACTGAATATTACACAGAGGGAGGCTGTTATACTGAATATCACACAGAGGGAGTGTATTATACTGAATATCACAGGAGAGGGAGTCTGTTATACTGAATATCACAGGAGAGGGAGTGTGTTATACTGAATATCACAGGAGAGGGAGTGTGTTATACTGAATATCAGCACGGCTGTGATTCGGTCGTAGGTACGAGGCCGCAGGCCTCTGTGATATACTGTGATATTCAGTATAACACACGACCTCGAGTGTGATATTGCTTTTATACAACAGAAAATAAACCAAAAATAGTTCCGCAACTGAACTTCAAATGGACGGTTGCCTAGTAACCTGAACACAAACATGTAGTCTAATTAACGGTCATTTAGTAGAACATCTGTGCGGCGGAGTGATACATATAGTTAAAAGTCCCAGTGCTGTTATACTGTATATCAGCACTCATGGAATGCCTCTTGTCCAATCAAATTACTTGGTCAGAACTAACTGTTGTACAATGGTCAGTACAGAGCTGCAGCCGCTCATAGGTGGAGCTGCGTTAGTGATACAAGATCATTATTACATACTTATTCATTACAATCAAATACAATCAGTCAAATGTAGTTAGTTGTTCATAGCAAGCTACAGTGGTGGTTTTCGTAACAACTAGTGGAGTGTTTCCTCCAGGATTTTTTCACATTAGTGGCGGGGTGGTCAGTTTTCGCGAACTGGCTCTCAAAACAAAGACGTAATTTCACCAAAAACTAGAGGATGGCAACATTTATTTTTTATTTTTTATTGCGGTTAAGCCATTAAAGCCGAGCAGGTGATTTTATATAGAAGGTGATCAAATACCAAGATATCCTACAGCTGCAGCAGAACATGCGGAACGCGCATACATACAGCACTGAACATAGTTTACCGTATAATATACATGTGACTGACAGACTGACAGGCAAATAGGCATCTCTGACACACAATGGAACAGTGATGACTTTTATAAAAAAAAATATATGTCTATACTGTAGGGACTATTAGTCAATAGAATGTCAAGCAGGGTAGATTTCCTAGGGTTTTCCAAATGATGGCGTGTGGACTTGGATATTAATTGTGTCAAGCTTAGGGCACAACATACAGTACAGGCCAAAACTTTGGACACACCTTCTCATACAATGTGTTTCCTTTATTTTCATGACTATTTACATTGTAGATTCTCACTGAAGGCATCAAAACTATGAATGAACACATGTGGAATGATGTACTTAACAAAAAAGTGTGAAATAACTCTAAATATGTCTTATATTTTAGATTCCTCAAAGTAGCCACCCTTTGCTTTTTTGTTGTTAATAAAATATATAATAATAATATTAAATATATATATATATAATAACATATTATTATTAACACATATTATATTTAATATTATTATTATATATTTTATTAACAACAAAAAAGCAAAGGGTGGCTACTTTGAGGAATCTAAAATATAAGACATATTTCACACTTTATTGTTAAATACATAATTCCTATGTGTTCATTCATAGTTTTGATGCCTTCAGTGAGAATCTACAATGTACCAAATAGTCATGAAAATAAAGGAAACGCATTGAATGAGAAGGTGTGTCCAAACGTTTGGCCTGTACTGTATATCTTGATGAAAGTGGTTTCCCAATTGGAAAATCGAGTCCCAATTACCATTCTGATACTGTGGTATTGCCCCTTTGCAGAACTTGTCCCATCAGATGTTAGGCTGTAATTTATAGTTTTCCCTGTTTGTGCTTCTTTTGTTTCTAGCTGCAGGTCCTCCTCAGAGCAGCAACCATGTATGAACCAGAGTCCACAGAGTCCCCCGGATCTGGCTGTGGTCCTCCAGACCTGAAAATCACACAGTGGGGTCCAGAGATGGTGGCACTGAAGCTGGAGGAAGAAGATGTAGAGGAGAATGGTGCGATGGTGAAAGAAGAAAATGGAGGAGAAGATGTAATGCAGAAGGGTCTGATGGTGAAAGAAGAGGACAGAGGAGATGAAATGAGGGATGAGGTCAGTACTACAACAACAACAACAACAACAACAACAACAAACGTTTTGGAATGAGCTGTCTATGGAGACTTGGAAACCATCTTTTTGGAACATTTTCAAATCACACGTTTGTAATGTCACCTGAATCAATCAGAAGTCACTGGGATCATGTTTTTTTATGTGGATGTGACAACAAAATATATCATATATGTACCAAACAATAGCATTTATTTTAGACAAGACAAAACTTAAACCAAATGATCATTTACAACAGTCTTCATAATTGTCACATAATTTTCTAAGTCAGGTCCTGATATTCTCCAATGTGAGAAATAACTAAGTAATTAAGTAAGTAAAATGTATTTATACAGCACCTTTCCCAGACCAAGGGTCACAAAGTGCTTTACATAACAAGGAAGAAACAATAAAACATAATACAAGAGCGAAAGACACCGCAGGTTAAAACAGGCAAACAAGTGAAAATAAGTAACAGACAACAGGTGTACAATAACATCAACAGGACACAGAAAGACAGGCCCTTGGGGCTATCCAAAAGCCTGTCTATACAAGACAGTCTTTAGCTGTTTTTTAAAAACCTTGACCAAGCCAGCTGATCTAAGATCCAAGGGCAGAGCATTCCAAAGCCTGGTAGCCAAGATCTTGGCCTCCTCCACCAAGTGATGACAGTAGATTCTGGTTTTGCCCACAGACTTGAATAACCTTGTAATGCCCCATTGGTGAGTCTTGGGGCATCTTTCTCTCTGAGGATGAATAATTAAACCGTTGTTCCCTTTCCTTTCATACCTTCTCTGATGTTTTTGTACAGTTGGCAGTTAGTTAAAAAGTGCAGCTCTGTTTCCACCTCATTGTGTGTGCAGTGGGTGCACAGTCTCTGTTCCCTTGGGAACCGGGTTTGCCTGCTGCTGGCCCTTCTCCATGGCGAGGCTGTGCTCGCTGAGTCTGTACATAGTCATGGATTTCATTAGTTTTGATTCTTTCTCATGAGGTTTCTGTCTGGTGGCTCTGTTTGTGTTTGTGAACAGAGTCCCAGAACCAGCTGGCTGAGGTGGCATCTCCCTAGAGTCTCTCTGTAGGTATGGGCGTTGTTGTGGGATGTGTCAGGGTCGCTTTGTTTTAGGTGGTTATATTATGAAAGCGGCAAGTAACAAGTGTGCGCATCAAAGGTCTAGGCATTAGGCACGGAACATCCATATGCTGTATAAATAAAGTTTGAATGATTGATGTATGTGCGCATTGCGTGCGAACCAATCATTCAGCAAGTCTTGTACTATAAATAACTTACACTTTATAAACCAGTGCTGTGATATTATTTATCGTCTTAGAAACATCTTAGCAAGAGGCACTCCAACAATTATCATAAAGTTTATTATGCATCAGCTCTTTTTATGCAACCTAAATTTACACAGATGAATAACGTATACATGCCATATCTTGGATTCATTGTAGAAAAAAAAAAGAGTTTCTGTCTGATTTCTAGTTTT
This sequence comes from Nansenia antarctica, assembly GCF_963989245.1. Classification (NCBI taxonomy): domain Eukaryota; kingdom Metazoa; phylum Chordata; class Actinopteri; order Argentiniformes; family Microstomatidae; genus Nansenia; species Nansenia antarctica. Next base: position 14,130,464 of record NC_137685.1, on the reverse strand, counting down.
AGTGCCTTCAGGTTTTTATTCTATTTATCTGCATTCATTCATTCATTCTAGGTTCTAGACTAAATCTAGATATACTTGCAGTAGATATACAGAGTATATAGTATATAGTATTATATATATATTATTATCTATATATATATATTAGCTATATATATTATATGTTATGTTAAGTTATGTTAATTTTATTTATAATGCGCCCCCCATCCAACTTTTACATCGGCCCGGGGCGCAGCCCGGGTAAAGGAACAGATAAAGACAAAGACAAGGAACACAGAAAGCAATCAGACACAGACGACTTAAACGTAAATCTCAGGCATACAATTCACAACAAATAGGGAGTAGACTAAGGGAATATCATTTAGGAAGAGGTGGGTTTTTAATAGGGATGCACGATATTATCGGCACCGATATTTATCGGCCCGATAATTGGAAATTAATGTTATTAAATATTTATCGGTTTTATTAAATGTTAGCCGATATAGAGCCGATAATATGAAGCCGGAAATATTTCTGGTTCCGGTTGTAGCGCTCATGATGCAGCGCCTGCTTACAGCCACGCAGTGTAGAGACGAGAGCGAAACATGTCTTCCCCGGTGTGGACATTCTTCAAAGTTTCTGAGGCAGATAGTGCGTTTGCAATTTGCAATACATGTTCGACAAAAGTTCGGAGAGGAGGGCAAAGGTCTACGAGTTACAACACAACGAATCTCATAAGTCACCTTAAGATTCACCATTGCAAGCACGCTGTATGGAAGGAATATCAAGCACTAGTAGCAGAAGATAGCCTAGCCGCGAAAAAAAAAAGCTGCTGTGCCTATTGAACACGCATTTGAAAACTGCAGGAAGTTTACTCGAGACAGCTCAAAGGCTCAAGCAATCATTAAAAAAATAATGGAGTTTATGGCCCTCGACGACCAGCCTTTCTCTGTAGTAGAAGATAAAGGATTTGGCCAGCTAATTTCACATTTAGAGCCCCGGTATACACTCCCAAGCTGACGCTATTTTGCAGACGTGTGCCTGCCTGCTCTGTATGATACAGTCACCACACACATCCATAGTCTGATCGATACTAGGGTAAGCCATATAAGTTTTACCACGGACATAATGGACTTCTGACGTTAGTCCAGTCAGTATGCTTAGTTTGACGGCCCAGTGGCTGGATGAGGACTTCAATATGAAGAAGACACTGCTGCATGCGCAGGAGTTCTCCGGTTCGCATACTGTGACAGCCATCCACGGGGCTTTTGAAACCATGTTTGGACAGTGGAAGATAACTAAGGAGCGGGTGCACGTTGTGCTGAGGGACAATGCGCGCAATATGGCCAAGGCTTGTGAGGAATGTGAAGTTGCAAGCTTGGGCTGTATGGCACACAGTTTACAGCTTGCCGTTAATGAGGCTGTACTGAGCCAGAGAAGTATATCCGACTGTGTTGCGATCGGGAGGAAGATGGTAGGACATTTTAAGCACTCCCAACTCGCCTCCTCCCGTTTGAAAGATTTACAGACACAACTGGGAATGAAAACCACACGGCTCCAACAAGACGTACCAACGCGATGGAACAGCACGATTTATATGCTTAGGAGTTTGTTGGAGCAGAAGCGAGCGCTCGCAGCATATGGAGTAGATTACGTGTTACCTGCGTCTCTAAACGCATACCAATGGGCGCTAGTTGAAAACATGTTGACCATCCTCGATCCGTGCGAACAGGTGACTAGAGATATTAGTTCAGCTACGGCCACAGCAGCAGACGTGATCCCCTCCGTCGAAGCCTTAAAACGTCTGTTAAACAAGGCCGTTGCAACAGACCAGGGAGTGAAAACTTCCAAGAGCACCCTGTTACAAGCAGTAGACCAGCGATTCGGTCACATCCATGAAGAGCCCCTGTATAATCTTGCAACAATCTTGGACCCTAGATACAAGGACCGCTTCTTCAAGCTTGGAACAAAAGTGCAAGCAGCAGACATGTTGCTAGAGAAGATGATCAGCTGTGCAACAGCTGACAAGCCAGCCGAGCCGCAAGCAAAGAAGACAAGGACAGACGGTAACCATTCTTTGCTGGAAATGTACGACGGAATCTTGGAAGAAAACACTGAACCCACAGAAGAGCAGGCGAGGACTCAAACGGAAGGCAGGTAATTTATTAAATTTAATGTTTAGCTTTCAACTTGTTAAAAAATACACCACATCACGATAATGTGACATGTGCGCTGCTATGTAGGGTGTTACGTAAGGAGGGGCGGATGTTTATGAGGAAATGGAGAGCTTGGCTAATCTAGCGACATCTGTACTTACAGTATATTGTGATTTTGTTGTCCTTTTAGATGTACCTCTCACAGTCAACGATTCCCAGGACTCAACCCAATGGAATACTGGAGAAGCAACAAATCCCGTTTCCCGACCCTGGCCCTGCTTGCAAGGAAGTACCTGTCAGCCCCTTGCACTAGCGTCGACAGCGAACGTTTATTTTCTGCAGCTGCTCATGTGATCAATGAAAAAAGAAACAGACTCGGATGCGAGAGAGCAGAGATGCTTCTTTTTATGAAGAAAAATATTCACCTGATGCCCTCAAAGTAGGCTAGCATAGTGTAAAGTAGCCTCAGAGTGGTAGGCCATTGCAAAGGTTCTATGAGGTAGGAATTGTATTCAGTTTGTATATTAGGGCAGAGGTTCCCAAACTTTTTTTAACCAAGGCACCCCTGAAGCTTTCCCCCTTCTCCAAGGCACCCCAACTCTACGAAGATTTTAAAAATGCCTCGGAGCTTAAACTAAAAACAATACACGATGAATTGGTTTGAAAATGTGTGTTTATATATAATACATAAGTATTGCCCCAATGAATTTTAACAAGATAATAAAAGTCATAAATGAACTGTAATGGATGGGCAAGAATGCATAGGTCAGTCAAACTATCGCTAAATTAAATAAAATTGTGGCCCTCAAGGATTGTACAACATGGGAGGAGACTCAGAGGGAATTCTTCACACAAATATATCAAAGGCCTCTATAATCAATCAATGGAACAATGCTTTTTTGGGGGGCTTAAAATAATGCCTTAAAATGTAATTCTCATTTCAATGCTCATTCTGAGATAGTGAACCAAACGGGTAACTCACAACTATAATAATTTAACAATAATAATCATGACAGAATTGAAAAAAATTGAGAGAAATACAAAACAAAGAAATATGTTGTGCGCATTAGTGGGACACATGCGCCTGCTTTTGGGAGCAGAGTCTCTTTATGCGGGGAGAGATAGTGGACAGCGCGACACGCAGGTCCTGTTCCACTGACAGACGCGTGCGTGTCTTGTTCTTGACGTATGCTAGAGAAGAAAAAGCCAGCTCGCACAAGTAGGAGGTTGGGAAGGGTAAAAGCACCTTGATGGCGCTCTCTGAGAGAGATGGATATTCATGTCCCACAAGCAGCCAAAACCTATCCAAACCTAGCTCACCATGTTTGAGCTTCAGTGTGCGGTCCATAATGAGCTCTGCCAGTTCATCTGGAGCTTTGCTGCTCAAACTAGCGGCTGATGCTGATGAGAGGGGGTTGAACGGATCCCGGAGCCAGTCGAAGTCTTCGTTCATTGGAGGGAAATAGGACTCAAATCTCAACTCCAGCATACGGAGGTGCGCAGCGATCAGATTCAAGAAAGACGCTGACTTGTGTGCTGCGTCATTGGCCGTCAACGTAAACATTTCAATGTTTTTCTTGGCCACCCCGTCTTGCCACCGTCTCAATTTGGATCGGAATCCGTTCAGTTTGTCTGTCGCTGTCAGGATATTCTCAGCCTTCCCTTGCATTTTTATGTTGAGGTCATTAAGGTGGCTAAAAATATCTGCCAGATAAGCAAGCTTAATCCACCACGATTCATCTTCCAATTGTTCTTTGTATGGCAAGTCGTGCTCACTGACAAAAGTTATCAGTTCATCTCGGAGCTCATAGACACGGAATAACACCTTGCCCCGCGACAGCCAGCGGACCTCTGTGTGTAATAAGAGCCCCTCATGCTCGGACCCCATCTCATTGCACAATGTGCTGAACAGCCGTGACTTCAGCGGGCGTGATTTTACATAATTAACCATTTTCACCGCTTGGTCCAAGACTTCAGTGAGGAGTAGTTAGTTAGTAACTAGTAGGCCTAGTTAGTAAATTAATATCTTTCAAATCTGAGAAATATATATTTTATTTGCTTATGAACTCCATTGCACATGTAATAAACAAACGTTTATTAATGTATTATTATTATAATTTTATATTATATATTTTTTCTTTTATTTATTTTTTTACAAGCAGATTTGGCGGCACCCCCGGACAGGTGCCGCGGCACCCACTTTGGGAACCTCTGTATTAGGGAACACCAATGGAAAACGTGTCTATTATTTAGGTGAGAATGTGAATGTAGGCTATACAAGACAAGTTGTTTACAAGGAAAACATGCACTTTTAGTTTTTCCATGTCAGTGCAATTTATTTTGAATTCTTATGCAAAACGTTTGATGGGCTTTATCACAACCTACCTCATCCTCATGCACTAAAAGTAGCATAGCCCAGCCCTTTTCAGTTGCTTTATTAAGCATACTAGTGTAGTCTACTATGTGCCTTGTGTCATTCTGTTTATCTGCAGACTAAGCAGCCATTTGGCACTAGTTTCTGTAAAAGTTCTATAAAACTTTTGGTTCTTTAAAAGTCTTTATTTTTGTATTGACTGATGCACTTTATTCATTTATTTTTTGATATTTTATTTATGCATTTTCAATTTACAGGGATAGACAAGATGCACTTTATTTTTGACACTTTTTTGATCTAATTACTCTTAGGTGAGCCTTTTTTGTTTTCATAAAAGGAGGCCAGATCTTGGCTAAAAAAAGCATTGTGCACTGTCTATAACAGAATCTGTTTGTTAGAGGAAATAATAAATGAACATTTGAAGAGTCAGAAGTGTTCTCTTTGTTGTGTTAACAATAGTGATGTAAGTTAGATTTGGTGAGATCACTATGGAATATTAAATCATCAATCTTTGCTCACTACATAGCCTTTCTTACCTTCAGGTGTGCATGAACTACAGGTTATCAACTGTGAAAATATATATGTTCTCATATCGGTTATCATATCGGTTATCGGCCACGAGAAGCGGGTAAACATCGGTATCGGTTGGAAAAAAATGCATATCGTGCATCCCTAATTAGGATATTAAGAAAAAATAATATATAGAGAAATTAAATATCAACATTTGTTTATCTATCTAAGTATGTCTCTCAGAGAGATAAACCTCTGCACCTCCTACAGTACAAGCATCGTACCACCATACAGGATTACGGTCAGATTATCACGGGGAGTGGCTGCACGGATGATGCAGAGGTTGATTATCATTCTTAAAAAAATAAATAAATAAATATGCTAACATTTGAAAATGTATATACATTATATACTGTATCATAAATACACTTTATACACATTATATACTGTATCATAAATAAAATTGTATTTGTTCCATGTTGTTCCATGAAAATCCGTTGAGGATTACAGACATAATCAAATGTAGGCTACTGCAAGTACTTTGCTGCGATAGCTATAGCGAGACCTACTGTACAGTTTATCATTCATAACTGTCTGTACATAGACATATAATATCCTATCACTACTGTCAGGTTCAGCATTGCCGCCCCTCCTGGTGGGACCAAAGTTGCGAGTGCGCTGATTGATGACATCCAACTCAGCTGCAAAGGGGGCACCAACACGAGTTCTTGGTCTTACTGGTATATCCCAAGAGGCTGAAGGTATAGCTTCAGGCTCAGAAGCATGCCTGTCCAATGTGGGGCGCTGTAAGATCTTATCCCCATTTCCACTGGAAGCAGCAAGTGGTGGTGAGGCTTGCTGTGCAACGGGATTTCCTCCTGTTATGTGTGTTAGTACGGGGGCTAGCATCATTTGCAGGTGTTGTAGCCATGTTGGGGCTCTATCAGGCTCAGTAGGTCCTACTGTAGCTCCTTGTTCTTCTGTCATTTTATTGAGTTGTCTGTTCATGTAATTGTCCTTTTATTTTCGGTGGATTGTCTGTTCCACTTGTCTTGTTCTCATTCATGTAGTTGTCTCTTTGTATTATTTAGTTGTTTATTCATGTAGTTGTCTCTTTGTATTATTTAGTTGTTTATTCATGTAATTGTCCCTTTACTTTTGTTGAGTTGTCTGTTCATGGAATTGTCTGCAGTTGTTGCATTAACTCCTGAATCCAGTCAGCTGGCTAGCTAGCTGTCTCCTGTTAGCCCCGATTAGCTCCCGTTAGCTTTGGCTCCTATTAGCTGTATTATCTTCCGTTAGCTTTGGCCCTTATTAACTTTATTATCTTCCGTTAGCTTTTCCTCTGTCAGGTGGATGTACTCACGGATGATCGCTACTTCTGATACCAGTTGTCGTGTTTTGTCCGTTAGAGTAACTTGCTCGTCTGATGTGCGTGGGTATAATGACTCACACGACAAGGAATTCTCAGTTTCTTGTTCTTTAGTGAACTTCTTCAATACACAATACAAGATACAACTAATTGTGTCCGAGATGGCAGGTTAATAGATGACGGGAAAACTAGCTCTGGCACAGAACAGCAGCTTTGCTGTCCATACCGATGAGCGTTGTTCCCTTAACTGACTGTTACGTAACCTAGGTAACGAGCTATATCTCTCTCTGGGTGATCATGTGACATACAGTAACCAATCAACCATCACGGTAACATAATGAATGAATGAATGAATGAATGGTCTTTATTGTCATTGTTATAGTACAGGTACCAAACAACGAAATTTGGGAGGGGTGTTTCCCCTGGTGCTAGGAAAGAAAAAAAACAACTAAAAAAACAAGAAGGGAAAGGAGCTGGTTTACATAAATAAAGGCTATGTACACTATCCACTATACTATACTGTACAGATAAAACGACTAGGGTTGTCATATTGCACATAGTGTTATTGCACATTCATTTAAAGTGTCGCAGTTTGCAGGCTTGAAATGTACACATTTGTGCCTCAGCACTACACCTGATTTTTTCAATCCAGCAGCTGCCATCAATCCGTCCAGACTGTCCAGGGCCCAGAACCTAGTTCTTTGCTGTGTTCAGGGCCTGGATGGCCCTGGGGTAGAAGCTGAGCTTCAGTCTGTTTGTCCTTGCGGCCTTGGTCCTGTACCGCCTTTTCGAGGGCAGCCGGGCAAAGTGTTCGTACCCAGGGTGGGTTGGGTCTCTGGAGATCTTGGAGGCCTTCCTGAGGCAGCGTGTGTTGTACAGCTCTTCTAGAGAGGGGAGGGGGGCGCCGGTGATCTTCTGGGCTGTTCTCACGACTCTCTGTAGCGCATTTCTCTCTGCGGTTGTGCAGCTGGAGAACCAGTTGCAGATGCAGTAGGTGAGGATGCTCTCCACTGCGCCGCGGTAGAAGGCCACCAGTATCTCCTGCTTGTTGTGTTCCTTCCTGAGGACTCTCAGGAAGTAGAGCCGCTGTTGTGCCTTCTTGATGGTGGCTGCTGTGTTGTTCTTCCAGGACAGGTCATCCTGTATGTGCACCCCCAGGAATCGGAGGGTTGAGACTCTCTCCACGCTCTCTCCGTCGATGAGCAGGGGCTGGACCTCAGATTTTTTCCTCCTGAAGTCCACGATGATTTCCTGGGTCTTTGACTGGTTCAGCAGCAGGTTGTTAACACTAGAACAGCCATGGGATCGCCATTCATTCCACCGCAATCAGGTGTGAAACAGCACCAGCAGATTTTAACATGGAGAAGTGTGTACTGACGGACAAGGATCGCTGGAGGCCGATGTCACACAAGGCCGTCTGCCAGGCTCTTGACACCTTTTTCCCAGAAAGGCGCAGTGATGACGTTTCACATTAGGGTTAGCTGTACGTCTGTACGTGCCCCCGCCAACGAAACGATAGATTGAGACTGCGGGAGCTTTACTAACAAATTAAAGTTTATTGGACAAGATGGCCGAAGGGAGTGGGTAGGCACGAGAGAGGCTCTGACTCGGGAAAAGAAACTCTGGTTTTTCTCCTTTAAACAATTGGCTACCCATATATTTACTATTAGAATGAGCTATATCTAAGTTTTCTGGTTACAGCAATGTTAGGCAGCAATGTTTAGCGCAAGTTTTGAGTTTATTCTCATTTGAACACGACGAGACCAAACATTTCTAAATGACGCGCAACAAAACTGCTAAAGACATGGAAAAACTTCAAGAACTGATGGAAGAAGTGCTGCAATCCAACAAACAGCTTACTAAACAGGTTACTCTGTTAACATCCAAAGTGGATAAAATAGATCACATCATAAGCAAAATTGAATCAATGGGAAAATCAATTGAATCCTTGGACAACAAGCTGGAAAAGGTCGGTGCAGACCTGCATGAACAGGGCATTCAAGTAAAGAACCAGGACACAGCAATGAAGGTTATGGAAATTAAACTTGAAAATGCACTGAATGAAATTGATATATTAGAAAACCATTCGAGGCGCAATAATGTGATACTGATTAATCTACCTGAGAAAAACGAGAACAGCAATATGATTGGATACCTGGCGCGTCTCCTCTCCGACAAGCTCCAAATTCCAGTCCAGGAGAGCGATTTTGAAAGAGCGCACCGGGTCGGCATAGCGAGACCAACAGGGAAGCCACGGAGGGTGATCTTTAAAATGCATCACTTCCAAAAGAAAATGGACATTCTAAAGGCTGCCAAGTCAGTGGATATCAACACTGGAGGACAATCGCTCAAATTATTTCCGGACAAGTCAGCAAGGCTGAGAAAACGCGAGCAGGATTACTGGCCATTAAGACAAAAACTCCATGAAAAGGAGGTCCAGACCCGAATTCGCCACCCAGCAGTGTTACAGGTGCGGATCAACTCGGAATGGTTCACCTTCAAAGATCCACAAGCCGCCAAGGAGGCAATGGGGAAAGAATTCCCGGACATGGAGTTCACATGAGTAGGACTACGTGTATCTGGGTAAGCCCTGCTCCAAAGGAGCACTTTCATTGACACTTTTTTTTTCTTCTCCTATACAACTTTCTAATAAGCCGCACATTAATCACTGACGTTGGGATATGCTCAGTGGGGCTCCAGTTGTATATAACCTGTCTAACGTGGCAGAATGAAGTAGGCTTGGAGTCTGGCGACTTTTTTTTTTTGGGATGCTTTTTTTTGCCTGTGTGCTCAAATTTGAGACTGAATTATTAGCCCATTGTGGCGTGGATTTTGTTTATCGACAGGATGGAACGAGAAGCCTATCTGAGACTCTGTTGCCCTGCTTCTTATGATTTTCTGGTTATGGATCACCGGTAGCGATGTTCTTTTTGGATGTTTACTGACTGCCGGTGTGGCCACCTGTAGCGATGTTTTCTTTTTGGATGTTTACTGACTGCCGGTGTGGCCACCTGTAGCGATGTTTTCTTTTTGGATGTTTACTGACTGCCGGTGTGGCCACCTGTAGCGATGTTTTCTTTTTGGATGTTTACTGACTGCCGGTGTGGCCACCTGTAGCGATGTTTTCTTTTTGGATGTTTACTGACTGCCGGTGTGGCCACCTGTAGCGATGTTTTTTGTGGATGTTTACACAATTTAGGTATTCTAAGATAGCCCACAATTGGTTTGGTACACAATAGACTTGCCTCTTCCATTATGAAATGCCTCAATCTGGCGACTTTTTTTCTGGATGCTTATTGACTGCCTGTGTGCTCAAATTTGAGACTAAATTATTAGCCTATTGTGGATTTTGTTTATCGACAGGATGGAACGAGAAGCCTATCTGAGACTCTGTTGCCCTGCTTCTTATGATTTTCTGGTTATGGATCACCGGTAGCGATGTTCTTTTTGGATGTTTACTGACTGCCGGTGTGGCCACCTGTAGCGATGTTTTTTTAAAAATGTTTACTGACTGCCGGTGTGGCCACCTGTAGCGATGTTTTTAATTTTTTATTTACTGACTGCCGGTGTGACCACCTTTTGAGACTGATTTATTAGCCTACTGCTGCGGGGACTTTGTCTGATTGACTTTGAAGCATAGGCTAGGGCTGCACGATTAATCGATTTTAAATCGAAATCGCGATTTGAAATGACGCGATTAGCTAATCGCAAAGCCTGCGATTTGCCTGCGATTTTTTTTTTTTTTTTTTTGCCATTTAGCAGACGCTTTTTTAATCCAAAGCGATTTACAATTACGAATTACAGGGACATTCCCCCTGGAGTAACTGAGGGCTAAGTGCCTTACTCAAGGGCACACTAGTAGTGGTGTGGTTTCAGGCGGGATTTGAACTCACAACCTTCCGATCACAAGTCCAACTCACTATGTGTTTCTCAACCCTCTCCTCGGGGCGCCCCAGCAGCTCCACATATTTGATCTGTTCCACCACCAGCACACCTGATTCAACTAATCAAGTACAAATCATAATTGCTTTGGACTTGATTAGTTGAATCAGGTGTGCTGGTGGTGGAACAGATCAAATATGTGGAGCGGCTGGGGCGCCCCGAGGAGAGGGTTGAGAAACACCACTACCCGTATGGGATACGTCATACAGCGCGTCGGATTCAACGTCAATGAACGTCAACGTCAATGAACGTTAAAAAAAAAGACACTTGTTGAGAGAAACAAAATGGTGTTGCTGTTTAAAAAAAACATAAATAAATATGTTGTCCCAATTCATATCTTTTAAGTTCTCATCCTTGCATTAGAATTAGAGCATTTAATAGTTTGATGGTATCATGTGGTAATGCTCTCTGAAAATAGGTGATAGATAGATTCATCCAATCACCTGCCAAGTATTTTTTGAAAGTACCTGCCCTTTTCCAAACAGCTTCCAATTAAGCTTTCCTAGATGGTTGTGTGAAACAAACCACCTGAGTCAGGTTAGTAATGCTCCATCACATGTTTTAATCTGAAGCTTGATTTTAAAGCAACCCAACTTTAAAGCAACCCAATGTAAGTTTAGTTCTTTCACTCGTAGCTCGGGCTGTGGGGGTGCTAGAGGAGGGAGCCTCTAAGTCCCCTGAAGACGTACAAACAAACTGCACGTTGATACGACCTTCCTAGCCGGAGATATGGCCACACTTTACAAAAACTCCCCCTTTTTTTTTTTTTTTTTTTTTTTTTGCTATTTAAAAATAAATTAATCGCAAATTAATCGCAATCGCGATATCTGTCCAAATAATCGCAATTCGATTTTTTTCCCAAATCGTGCAGCCCTAGCATAGGCTATCTGAGACTCTGTTGCCCTGCTGTTTATGTTTCTTTCTGTTATGGTTCACTTGTGTAGCTATATCACGTGTCTGAACTATCAGCCTACTACTTTGTTCACCGATAGGATGGAACGCTACGTAGGCATATCTGAGCCTTTGTAGCTGTTATACGAATTAATGTAAAACCAGGTTTCCCCCGAGTGCTGAGGATTAGCCTCTCAGAGTAATTTGTGTTTATATGGTGTGCTTACTTGACACCATAATATACTGTGTGTCTGTGTGTTTGTGTTGTACATGTTGCTTTTTTGTGTTTGTCCTGTATGGTTTTTTTCACTACCCTGAATGCGTTTTTTGTATTAAATGTTTTATGTTCTCTTTCTTTTGTCTTTTGCTCTTCTTTTTCTTCTTTTTACTTTTCTTTTCTTCTCGTTTCTATTCCTCTTCCTCTTTCCCTCTTTCTCCTTTCATTACTGTCCTTCCCCCTCCTACTGTTTTCCTAGTCCCGATAATATGCTTACTTTATGAAATACTCGCAATGTTAATTTAAAATGAAGCCCTTAAACGGAGATATGAAAAAGTTGAAAATAATATCATTAAATGTTAATGGCTTGAATAACATAATTAAGAGGAAAAAGATTATCCTCCAGCTGAGGAGAGCTGGAGGAGATGTCCTCTTTTTACAAGAAACCCATTTTTAAAAAAAAGAACATGACAAATTGAGTAGGGGACAAATTTACTCCAGTTCATATGGAACACAGAAGAGGGGTGTTGCTATAATTATACAACCACACATACCATTTAAAGAAGAACAACATATATACGATAAAGAGGGCAGGTTTGTTTTAGTAATTGGTAAAATAGAGTCAATTACTGTCTCATTTTTAAATGTATACTATCCACCGGAATTAGGCCCAGAATTCATGTCAGAAATAATCGAAATGTTAATGACAAAATGTAAAGGAATCACCCTAATGGGAGGAGATATGAATCTTACAATAAATTCTAGGCTAGATTCCTCAAATAATAAACCACACAGAGCTGATAAAACATCATCAATTTTAAGAAGTGCAATGTCAGAATTTGGATTAGTAGACATATGGAGGATGCTAAATCCAACTAAAAAAACATATACATATTATTCTGGACGATTTCCAACTTCCAATAGACTGGATTATTTCTTCATGTTTAAAAAAGACGTAGAGAGGATGGAAACATGCACAATAGGCACAAGGGATTTATCAGATCATGCTATGCTATCTATAACTATACATTTGGATATAAAGCAAGGAGAAAAAATATGGAGATTAAACAATTCACTTCTCCAAGATAAGATCTTTGTTGAAAAAATCAATAAAGCCATAAAATAATACGTAGAGATAAATGACAATGGAGATACTAATCCAACTATTATATGGGAGGGCCTTAAAGCGGTACTACGAGGACAGATAATATCATATTGTGCATGGAAGAAAAGACAAACACAACAAAAACAGAAAATACTTGAACAACAAATACAACACTTAAAGACAAATTAAAAAATACAAATGAAATAATAGTAAAAAATGAATTAAAAAAGAAGTATAAGGAGTTGGATAAAATCCGTACAGAGGAAGTGGAGAAATTAATGACATACACCAAACAGAAATATTACGATGGAGGACCTAAGTCTTTAAAACTCCTAGCATATCGACTTAAGACACAGACTAAAAAAGCACACATTTCGAAATTGAAGACTGTAGAAGGCTCTGGAACAATAACGGAAAAGGATAAAATAGCTGAAGAATTCGTAAAATATTATGAGAACCTTTATAAAAACACAGGAAACATTGACCTGGGACTAATGAAAGATTTCTTACATAAGTTAAACTTAAAGCAAGTAACAAGATCAAAAAATGAACAGCTCATTAAGGACATCACAGTAAATGAAATACAACAACAAATAAATAATCTTAAAATGGGGAAAACACCAGGTGATGATGGATATACTAATGAATTTTATAAAACTTTTCAAAAACAATTGATACCACTACTCTTACAAGCATATAAGTTTGTATTACAAACGGGAAATTGGGCAACTACTTGGAACTCATCTATAATAACGGTTATACATAAAGAAGGTAAGGACGCTACTGAATGTTCGTCTTACAGGCCAATATCACTACTGAATACGGACCATAAAATAGTAACAGCCATTATTGCCAATAGGTTAAAGGACATCGTGCCAGATATAATAGACAGCGACCAATGTGGTTTTATACCAGGTAGGCTGTTGTCAGATAATATAAGGAGGATGTTAAATATAATGGACTACGCACAAAACAATGGTGCAAACCTTCTACTCTTAACACTGGATGCAGAAAAAGCATTCGACAGAGTGCTATGGCCATTCATGTTTGAAATTGTAAGAAGCTTTGGATTTCATGAGAATTTTAATAAATGGCTTCAAGGAATGTATAAAAATCCAGTGTCAAGAGTAAAAGTAAATGGCACAATATCCAGAAGATTTCCAATCTATAAAGGTACAAGACAAGGAGACCCACTCTCAGCAGTTATATTTGCTATATGCATGGAAGGACTAGCAGAAAGTATAAGGAAAAATAATACCATCAAAGGCATAACGATAAAAGAGGAACAGCACAAACTGGCATTATATGCAGATGACGTGGTTGTTTATTTAACATCACCAGCCCAATCCTTACCAAGCCTAATGGAAGCAATTACAGAATATAGTAAACACTCTGGTTATAAACTAAATGAAAGTAAGTGTGAAGTATTAACAATTGGAGAACAGATAGATTCGGAAATTAAGGAAAAATACAAGTTGAAATGGGATGCAAAGAAAATCAAATATTTAGGAATCTACCTCACTGGAGATATAACAACATTATACACCGACAATTATCAAGCCCTTGAAAATAAAATACGAGAAGATCTTAATAGATGGAAGATAACACCTGAATCCTTAATGAGTAGAGTAGAAAGTGTCAAAATGATGATCCTCCCACAGTTTCTGTTTTTATTTCAAACATTACCAGTTCCCATTCCACAGCGTAGCTTCAAAAAATGGAATACAATGCTCTCAAATTTCATTTGGAACTACAAAAGTAAACGGAAAAAACTTAGTATACTAACTCAAACCAGAGAAAAAGGAGGGTTTAATTTCCCTGATCTAAAGTCCTATTTCCATGCAACTCAAATAGATACAATAATGAAATGGATGAATAACTCGGTTCAAACCAAATGGAAAGACATAGAAAAACAAGCAATATCAATATCAATAGGAACACTACCTTTTTTGAGTCTAAAGGATTTTCAAAAATATAGTGGAAATAACAGATGCATAGAAAATACCCTCAAAAATTGGAAAACTATTCGTAAAATGTATAAATGTGATGACAAATGTATTTATTTGAGAGAGATAGCCAGTGACCCAGACTTTTTACCTAATAAAACAGACAAAATATTAGAAGAATGGGCTAGGAAGGGACTACAGGTGTACTCACAGATGGTTACAAATGATATGATAGACTCATTTGAAACCTTAGTTAATAAATTTAATATAAGTAATAGCCATTTTTTTAAGTACTTACAAATTAGAAGCTACCTTATAACACAGCAGAGGAGACAGGAACAAAGATCACATATACTAATGGAATATCTGATCAAAAATAGAAACAGTGAAAAGACAAAAATCTCAAAAATTTACAAAATCATGCAAGAAATCAAGATACAAGAAGATAACACTAAAGAAAAATGGGAAAACGAATTAGCAATAACAATTACGGATGACGATTGGAAAGAAGCATGCAAAAGAATATTTAAGACAACACAATCAAAATTCTGGAAAGAATTTGCTTGGAAAATAAATATGAAGATCTTCCTAACACCGAAAATGTTGTCAAAATATAGGCCAACAGGCAATGCAGAATGCTGGAGGAAATGTACGGAACGAGAAGCCAATCACACACACATCTTCTATACATGCCCTAAATTGAAAAGGTTTTGGGAGGCAGTTCAAGTAAAAATAAAAAAATACATTTACCTTACAAAATCCTATACATCCAGTCAATATTATACTCGGTCTTATTCCATTAGATATATACAGAGAGGGAGATAAATATTTGTACACCATACTACGTATCGCGGCTTTAAAGCAAATCACACGTAAATGGTTGGACTTAAACCCACCATCTGTTAATAATTGGAAAAAAACTGTTGAAGAGATAAAATAAATGGAAAGAATTACTTGCAAAGTGGGAGGACGTGAAGAGCAATTCACTATGAACTGGAGTAAATGGACCGAATGAATGAGTAGGAAGGAAGCCCCCCCCCCCCCTCCCCGATCCCACCCCTCCCACCCCCCTCCCTTTGTCTCTTACTTTTCTATTTCTATCCCTATAATTTCTCTCTTCTTTTTCTATATTTTCTCTCTAGTCTCTATTCTTTATTTTCTTTTCTTTTTTAAATAATAGTAATAAATATTGCAATATTGTGTTTGTATACTGTGTTTGTTTGTCAATATTGTATTGTAATATTGTGTTATCATAGTTATGAGCTTCACAAAGTCTGTTTATTTGTCGTGAACTTCACGCCGGCCGTAACATCAGCCGACAATCGACTGCTGTAAGCTTGTAAGCTTTGAAACCTGCTTGGCCGCTTGGCTCCCTCATGAATTGGCAGCTATTGTTTGCTGATGGGAAACGATCAATAAGATGACCCTCCCCCGTGCATCAACCATTAGAAACTAGTTCTTAGCCTACACGTTTATTTGTCAAATACATGCTCTGCATGTTTCCCTAAAATGCATAAAGTTCCTATGAGCAGAGAAGTGGGGAAATTATTAGAGCAATCTGATATGAAGCTTACACGTTTATTTGTCAAATACATGCTCTGCATGTTTCTCTAAAATGCATAAAGTTCCTATGAGCAGAGAAGTGGGGAAATTATTAGAGCAATCTGATATGAAGCTTGAGTCAGCTGAGAACGAACTATGGAACAGATTAAATGCTATATATGGAGAGGAGATTGATTGAGACTGCGGGAGCTTTACTAATGAATGAAAGTTGATTATCATTATTAAAAAAGAATAGTAATAAATATTGCAATATTGTGTTATCATAGTTATGAGCTTCACAAAGTCTGTTTATTTGTCGTGAACTTCACGCCGGCCGTAACATCAGCCGACAATCGACTGCTGTAAGCTTGTAAGCTTTGAAACCTGCTTGGCCGCTTGGCTCCCTCATGAATTGGCAGCTATTGTTTGCTGATGGGAAACGATCAAGAAACAGTTAGAGAATAAGATTACCCTCAATATCTTATTATCAATTATCAATATACTGGTGGCCTAAAATGGTCCAGTGGTCTAGCACCGTGGTCGTGCACACATATGTCGGCCCTTCTTCTCCTTACTTTCCTGTCTGTCTTCACTATATCAGTCCAATAACATGAAAACTATGAGTGGGACTTCCCCACTCAGAAAAAAACATTATACAATAACATTATATACAAAAAAAACAATATATACAATATTATAAATATCCGTTCGTTATATAATATTCGTTGATGAGTACAGGCATAATCAAACGTAGGTTACTCCAATTACTTTGCTGCAGTAGCTATGCATGCACCACACAACTTGATAGGTACATACTGTGCAGTGTATCATTCATAACTGTACATAGGCTACACATATCATAATATCTTATCACTATTGCATGGAACTTGGGTAAACCCGCTGTGAAAAAAACCACTCAGCTCCAACAAATCTGAAGGGATTGGGAGACATACTGTACAGTTTATCATTTTCATAACTGTCTGTACATATACATATCTTATGTATCACTATTGCTATATATAGCCTATATATAAACACATTATGTTACAAATATCAGTCTTATCCACTGTATCTAATTCAGCACTGAAGCCTGAAGGTTGAGCACAGTGTGTGCCCCCTTGCTACCTCTGCTGATATAAAAGAGAATTGCAGCCTTGGAGAAAAAGATGGCAGCCGAATCCCAAGGCAAATACACAGGCACACACAGAAATACTGCAAAATCGCTTTATACTAACTCGATTTTGAAAATGTAAAGATGCTGGGTGGTAGAACGCACATATCTAGGAAAAGTCATGAAAGGAGGGTCCTGAAATTTGATCGAGTGCAATGGTAGAATTGTTTTTGTACTCACTGGTGCTGTTTAACACCTCACGGCTTTCCTAGTGTTAACCTTGCACAGCTTGCTCAGCTGCTCTACCTCATCCCTGTACACCACCTCGTCCCCCCCCGAGATGCAGCCCACCACGGTGGTGTCGTCTGCAAACTTTACGATGGAGTTGCTGGGGTGGACGGGGGTGAAGTCGTAGGTGTAGAGGTTGTAGAGGATGGGGCTTAGCACGCAGCCCTGGGGGGACCCAGTGCTGAGTCTGAGGGCTGTGGAGGTGTGGGAGCCCACCCGCACCCTCTGGGGGTGGTCGGACAGGAAGTCCTTGATCCATGCACATATAGAGTGTGATAGTCCCAGGTCTAGTAGTTTGGTCACTAGCCTGTCTGGAAGGATAGTGTTGAAGGCAGAGCTGAAGTCCACAAAGAGCAGTCTCGCGTAGCTGTTTCCCCTCTCCAGGTGGGATAGAGTGGCGTGGAGAGTCGTTGTGATGGCGTCCTCTGTGGACCTGTGGGCTCTGTAGGCGAACTGGTATGGATCCAGGTTGGGCGGGAGGCGTGTGACTATGTGGGCCCGGACTAGTTTCTCGAAGCACTTCATGATGATTGGTGTGAGTGCCACCGGGCGGTAGTCGTTTAGGCAGCTCACCGTGCTTTTCTTCGGGACTGGGATGATAGTTGAGGTTTTCAGGCAGGGTGGGATGGTGGCCTGGGACAGGGACTGGTTGAAGATGTTGGTGAAAACCCCGGCCAGCTGGTCGGTGCAGTCCCTCAGCACCCGTCCCAGGACGCCATCCGGCCCAGAGGCTTTCCTGGGGTCCACCGCCTTCAGCACGCGTCTCACTTCATGCTCTGTGAGGGTGAGGCTGCTGAGAGCTGGAGAGAGTGGTGTTTGTGTTGTGGTTACCTCCGTTCGCCCCTCGTCGAACCGGGCGTAGAAGGAGTTCAGCTTTTCCGCCAGCAGGGGGTCGTCCTCTGCGGCTGTGAGCCTGTTGGCTCTGAAGTTTGTCATGTGCTGAACCCCCTGCCACATCCGCCTGGAGTCGTTGCTCAGAAAGCATTCCTCAATCTTCTCTCTGTGGTCTGCCTTGGCCTCCCGGATGCCGCGCTTTAGGTTAGCCCTGGTGGTGCTGTACAGCAGTGTGCCCTTCCCTGCGAAGAAGGCGTTGTCCCTCTCATTGATCAGTTTTTGGACCTTCCTAGTCATCCATGGCTTCGTGTTGGGGTAGACCCGGACCCGTTTGTCCACGGTGACTGAGTTGGTGCAGTTCACTATGTGGTTCAGAACCGACGACGTGAACTGTTCCAGGTCCTCATGCTCATATTCCTGCCATGAGGTGTCATTTAGGCAGATCTGCAGTGGAGCGGACCCTTCTGGCCAGGTTCTGACAGTCTTAGTGGTGATGGGAGCACTTTTCCTCATGGTAGTGTAGGCTGGGATCAGGAGGATTGACACATGGTCAGACATGCCTAGATGAGCTAGCGGTCTAGCCTTGTAAGCACGCTTGATATTGGTGTATACCTTATCCAGTGTTTTTTCTTAAACACAACAACAACAACAGGGAAAGCCATCCATGGTGGACTGTCTCACAATATATATATTTTGATATTATATTTTGATATTATTTGATATTATGTGGTATTCTAGTACTTTGAACTCCATACTACATTATGGTGAATAAACATTTTAAGAAAACAAAAGAGAAAGTACTTATTTTTATGTTTTTGTGGTGGGTAGTTTGCTAGCGAAACAACGTCACGTTGACGTACCGTTAACAACAACGTCACGTTGACGTACCGTTAAAGTCAACGTCACGTCGATCCTGTGGTTTGAAGCCTTTCACTTTTTTTGGAAATATAAAAAATGAAAATGTCAAAATGCCACCATGTGAAGGGTTTTCCCAGGCCGCCACACATATATATATATAGGCTATATACACTGCAAGGGACTACGGATGAAAATTAGCCTTCTGTTCCGGCAAAATCTGGCGTATTTACATAAAATGCATTGTCCCTTTACAAATAAACGAAATAAACTAAACTACAATATAACTTAGACACGTTGTCTTTAAATGGGTCATTTACAAAGGGAGGCCCAGTATTACTAAACTGTTCCTAATATTACTATATTATATATATATACACTACCGTTCAAAAGTTTGGGGTCACCCAGACAATTTCATTTTCCACATTAACAATGTATAGAGTGTATTTCTGATTAATTTAATGTTATCTTCATTGAAAAAAAACAGTGCTTTTCTTTCAAATATAAGTACATTTCTAAGTGACCCCAAACTTTTGAACGGTAGTGTATATATAATAATATATATTATATTATAATACTATACTATAGTATTACTATACTGTTCCTAATCAAATGTTATATCAACGTTTCAATAAACATTTGAGCTTTTATTGTGACGTTTCCTCCAAAGCGGAAGTTGTTGTAGTAACTACTTCCTGGTCGTGAGGAAGTTGAGCAGCTCGATCATAACAAGGTGAATATCGCATGAGCGCAGGTAAGAAACATGAGCGTCTCTGTAATGCAGCTGTTTCATTCACCTGAAATGTCCGTGATGCTCTAAGTTACATAGCTGCTGTGTGCTGAAGTTGATATGGATGAAATGAACCGCTATGTGAAAGTGTCCGTGTAGGTTCTCTGGTGGAAGTTGCGCGTTCATGCCGTTTGTTGACAGTAAATAAACCTCCTCAGTCTGGACTACTAGGAGAATGACTACAGTTACATGACTGGAGGCTTCACATAGTTACAAGATTGACTTTACACTGGACGAAGACTAACAAGACTGTTATGAGATTGTATTTTTCTGTAGGCCTACTCAGTGTTTCCTCCAGGATTCTTCACATTAGTGGCGGAGTGTTCTTTTTTCGCGCGCGTAGCGTATGCAACACGCACTGGCGCTCAATACAAAGACGTAATTTCACCGAAAAATAGAGGGTAGCAACATTTAAAAAAATATGTGCCCTGTTTACCCGTACCTCCGCCGTTCTGTTCGTGGTGATTTGGGAGGCAATAGATTATTTTTGCCCCGCGCATATTGCCCTGTAATTAGACCACGCGACCACAGCTCCGTTGTGTCTCTTATTGTCCCTGAATTTTAGCTGCATGTTTTTCCAGCATGTAAATCCGACTCCCCTTCTTTCCCCCTGCCAATACTGTGTCGTTTGTGACATTTACCAACGTTTATGCTATCAATAGTTCGAAGCTAGCGTTAGATGCGAGGCTGCTCGGGAACATAATTTGTTTCACAAAATAGCCTGATTTAGTTGACCATGAACATCAGAGACTAGACTACATTAATACGAATGTTCATTTAAAATACTCTATAGTGAACACTGGTATAAGAACATGAACCAGAGAACAGCAGTAAATGCAAGAACCCAAGGTCGTCGCTGATGATGTTGCATTTTCGATTAGGATACGCTTACGGGATTAAAGGGACGGGCGACGGGCTAAGAGAGAGGGAAGGGATTTCCAGAAATCCAAATGTCCCGCTAAATTCGGACCAATCACAAAACTGTTTTGCAAGCGCGGTTAATTGCAACATTGTAACATATTGTAACTTACTACATCCTAAATCGGAACGAAATGTATGTCTGAAAGCGGCCTAAACTAGCTTCAATCTGATTTTTTCTGTTCTCCGGTCATAAAGTGGACTGAATCAATTAGTGGCGGAGAAAATGTATTCGTGGCGGCCCGCCACGAATAAATGCATATAGAGGAAACACTGCCTACTGATTGTATCCCTTTCTAACTAATGTCATTTCAGAGTGTTTATTTCAATCTTGCAAGAGGAGCTTCTGTACAGTCAACATGGTGCCGCATCAATATGCCGACGGACCGTTGTGCCGACAGCCCTCCCTGCATGTGAATGCTCTCCGCTTCTCTGTCTAGGTGCATGTGGGAAAACTAGGGTTGGGGTTAGGTGCTACGTCGACTTGGTACATGCTGGCATGTCTAATCCTAACCCTACCCCTAACTAGGGCTGCAACGATTAGTCGATTAGTCACGACTAATCGACTACGAAAATTCGTCGACGTGAAATGTTGTTGTCGACTAATCGCATAAAAAGATATGTTTTTAAAAAGCGTTTTTTTTTTTTTTTTTTTTTTTTTTTTAAACGGGAGCCATGCAAGAACCAGCTGGGTAAGTTTTAGCTAACGTTGTTAGCCAACTGGCTAACGTTATATTGTTAGGGTCGTAATGTTTATGTTAGCTTTACTGTTACATGTTGGAAAACAACGTCTCATGGACAGGGCTGTACATGCTATGAGCGTTTGTGCTATTAATTTATTTGCCCTGTGGCACGCATGTGACAGACAGAGGCGCTTGTATGTAACGTTACGTAGCAGGGGTTTTCCATGTTGAAGCCAGGAGAACGCGAGATGAAATGAAGTGAGGGGTGGTCGCTATTAAAATACCAGGTAGTCATGGTGGATGATCATGAATGATGCTTGATAAGTGAATGCTATTTCAATTATGTTGAGTCCACCAGCGAGCTGTCTGTAAGATAAACAGCGCCAAGCGTAGCCTACTAACGTGAGCTGTCTGTAGTCTAGCCAGCAATGCTAGCTAGCCAATCAACTAGCTCTGTGAGCAGCTGTAGCTTGAGGCGTAACGTTAGGTTAGATAGCTAGTTAAGCCGGATTTATGCTTCTGCGTCGCCATTTACGCGCAGCGAAAAGCCACACGACTAATCGCGACTAATCGAAAAAATAATCGACAGATTAGTCGACTACCAAAATAATCGTTAGTTGCAGCCCTACCCCTAACCCCAACCCTAACCTTAACCGTAGCACCCTAGCACCTAACCCTAACCCTAGTTTTCCCACATGTACCGTCTTGTCAGCTCTCGCAGAAATCCGCTAATAAACTGTCGGCATCGTGGTCCGTCGGCACAGCGGGTGGGCCCCAGTCAACATAGGGTTCCAAAGTAGGGGTGGGCATCAATGATCGACGATCGATAATTGATCGATAAGGATCTTGGTCGATCACAAAATATTTTGCTCGATAATCGTTAATATTTTATTTTTTTTATTTTTTTAATAATAATAATAATGGAAATTAGTTTGTCCATGTGTCACCAGATTGCGTTCGTCTCTCACCCCTGAACATGTTAACATGATCATCTTTGAACAAGAACAAGAAGGCCTGCCGCCTACAGTCTCTCGCTGGAGTTTACATTTAAGTTAAGCTGGACGCTCTTAAGGACACTAACGTTTTCAGTCATCCTCCTATTTGTGAGTAACTGTTTTTTTACTGCTCCTATGGTGAGTTACTTATTTTCTATATTTTTATTTATAACGTAAAATGTGTTTTAAAGTTAAACAATTTAGGCTACTCACTGCCTTGTTTAAGAGGATTGTTATCTGACTGTAGTGTCTAGTTTGAAAGTGAATGAATGAATGTGTGCAATGGCAACACAAATAAAGTTTTTTCCCCAAGGATTTTTTTTTTGTTTGAATGAAAAACGTTTTTTAATTTTTTTTCCAATATTAAACTCATTGACTGCCAAAGACGCCAATTGGCGTCTTATAGAATAGTAACGTTGACTGCCAAAGACGCCAATTGGCGTCTTATAGAATTTTTTTTTTTTTTCGCGGGGATCGCGTTATTGACATGTTCTACACCTAGCGAGTGAATTTCAGACTTGGGTGTAATGTATTTCGGTCCCAGATGGGGGCAGTAGTTCGATAAAAGCCTGGAGAAGGAAGTGGCTTGCTGTGGGTTGTAGAAATGGCGAAACGGATCAGGGTATGTGCCAAACACAGCGCGGAGCATTGCGGCGCGGAGCATTGCGGAGCATCGCGGAGCAGCGCGGCCATTGCGCGACTCTTCAAACAGTTCAGAGTCGGATGATACAGAAAAAGTGCAGAAAAAAAAAAAAAAAAAAAACGTTCTGCAGAAAAAGCTCGTTTTCTCTGTCTATTGGTCAAAATCTGGTGTTTTTGCTGAAACCACCCTATGTTCTACGGCCGATTTCTAAACACTCAAAGAGGCTAGAAACAAACTTTCTTTTTCTGATGAAAGAAGAGAGTCTAAAGTTTTGGTAGATATGTTCAATGTTTATGTAGTCCGAAAAGTCAATATTTGGTGGGTCTTCAAAGTTCAGCGAAAATGCCCCAAAAGTCTGGCAGTGTGGAGCTCTCCGCTCTGAACATGGCTGGCAGTCAAAGAGTTAAAAAAAAAAAAAAATGTAATGAAAAAAAAAGCTTATCGATAATTGATCGTTAATTCTTGCGATTATCGAAAAAGAAATGTTGATCGTTTGCCCAGCCCTATTCCAAAGTACAAAGCCCACCTCTCTATGGGGTTGGTTCTTCTTATAGTTTCAACATTCAGTTATTGTACAACATCACGTGGGTACAGATAACACAGAGCATAACTATTTCACTTTAGCCTTGGAGAGAAGGGAGTGAGAGTCTCTCTTTATCTAGCACCTGCACTTTTAGTCACATACCATTCTTGTTATTCATCCAGTCTTCAGTGAATGATAAGATCATCATTATTGTATAAAAGACATGTTTCTCCCCCGCCAGCTGGTCAGCGCAGTCTGCCAGCACGCGTCCCGCCACACCGTCTGGCTGCTTTGGCCCATTTTTCAAAATCTGTCAGTTATTTACAACTGACTGCATGTTATAAGAGTGTAATAACAGTGTAATAATAAGAAAAACACAAAATCGGAATTAGATTTTACATGTTTTTAGTCAAATAGATACTGTGATTGCACATAGACAACATATTTATCATGTTCAATTTGAAAGTATAATGGCGCTTTTCCATTTGTCGGCCCGGGTCAGCACGGCACGGTACGGCACGGTTCTTTAGCTACCCTTCACGAGCAGGAACTACAGGGCCGAAAGGTACCTTTTTGCCAGGCTGCGTGTGACGTGTGACGCTGCACACCGATGATTGGTCAATGGAAATCGTCATCCCATGTTCATAGATTTCTTCGCTAACCGCCATCTTTAAATACCACAACAGATTTCGCTCTAGGAAAATGTCACTTACTGTTTCTGTAATAACCTAGATCTGTTATGTAGGACTAGATGTTGATATCCCTCGATACATACATACTTAAGGCACCGATAAGACTCTGTGGTGTTCAAATGAGCGATGGCATCCTTTGGGTTGTCAAGTGGGCGCCCTCCTTCATGAATGTTTCGCTGATAAGCCCACGACACCTCCAGAGGGTTCAGCAGTGAATCCCAGCGTCCCAGGTTCACTCCCTAGATGCGATCAGCTCATTTGAACGCCCGGGTCGAGTCCTTTCTCTTCATCCACAGCCACTGGCTCCCCTTTTCAACAGCCCTGGAGAGGTCCTTGATTGCGTGCCGGTGGGTCTTCCCTCGCACTCCCATCTCCCTGAGTAGCCTGGATGTTGAGGTGGCTACGAACCCTCTGCAGCCTACTTCCACTGGGCGTACCTTCGCTGTCCAGCCTTGTTGTTGGGCATCTGCTGCGAGTTCAGTGTACCTCAGCCTCTTCCGCTCGTAGGCCTCCTCCACTGCACCCTCCCAGGGCACAGTGAGCTCGATGATGTAAACGAGCTTGAGCGAGGCTGACCACAGCACAAGGTCTGGTCGCAGGTTGGTGGCTGCGATCTCAGCTGGGAAGCAGAGTTTCTTGTCCAAGTCTGCCAGCAGCTTCCAGTCCCGTGCTCTGCCCAGCTGCCCAGTGTCTGGTCTTATGGTGGTGAGGCAGGCTTGACCCTCGCCCTCCCGAACAAATGGTGCTGGCTGCCACCGGGATGATGGGGGAGGAAGGGCGTTCACACTTGTCCGTTGACTTTCCAGCACTGCTGCAAGACACCTTAGCACCTGGTCGTGCCGCCAGGTGTAACGGCCTTGGGTGAGGCTGGTCTTGCATCCCACTAAGATGTGCTTCAGTGTTGCTGGACTTTGACATAGAGGGCACGTGGGGTCTTCGCCATACCACTGGCTTAGGTTTACAGGAGAAGGCAGGACATCGTAGGCAGCCCTGATGGTGAAGCTCGCTCTGAATGCCTCCATCTCCCACAGATCTTTCCAGGAGATCTTCCTCTTTTCCACTCCTTCCCATGCCATCCACTGCCCTTGCTTTGCCTGCGCCACAGCTTGTGCGCGCCTTCCTGCTTCCTCTTCCCGACGTACCTCCTGGACCACCAGCTTGCGTCTCTGAGATGGATTGGCCTTGCTCCAGGCCGGTGTACTAATCCCGAGGCCAAGACCACTCCTCCCCTCCTGCACTCGGCCCACAATGTCCCTGTGTCTGAGTGCTGCCTTTGCCTGCTCAGTTGCAGCCAATGGGGTCCACTTCCTCCCAGTGGCCAGGATGGGGGCAGCTTGGGCTACAAATGGATCATTCGAATCCAGAAGCATCATCTCCAGTCTGACTTTGGCACACTTGTACTCCTCTGTCAGACTGGAAATGGGCAGGTGTAACATCCCTTTGCCGTAGAGCCCAATGCTGCTGAGGCACCTGGGAAGGCCAAGCCACTTCCTTGCATATGAGTTGACCAGTCTCTCCAGCTTTTCCACCTTTGAGAGAGGAACTTCATAGAGGGTTAGTGGCCACAGGAGACGTGGAAGTAGTCCATACTGCATGCACCAGAGCTTCAGCTTGCCAGGAAGCAGGGTTCTGTCGATGTTCTCCAGGCCGCTGGCTACCTCCTTCCTGAGCTGCTCTACTTGCTCTTTATCTTTGAGGGAGGCATCATACCAACGACCTAGGCTCTTCACAGGCTTCTCGGAGACCGTTGGAATGGGTTCTTTGCCAATGTGGAAGCGGTGGTCTGACAGCTTCCCCTTGACAATGGAGATGCTTCTGGACTTGCTCGGCTTGATCTTCATGCGAGCCAACTGAATGTTTTCCTGGAGCTTTCTTAGTAGCCGTACTGTGCAAGCCTTGGTCGTGGTGAGTGTTGTGAGGTCATCCATGTAGGCTCTGATCGGCGGCAACCTCAGCCCAGGTCTTATTCGCTGTCCGCCAACCACCCATCGAGAGGCCCGAATAATGACCTCCATGGCCATGGTGAAGGCCAGCGGGGAGATGGTGCAGCCGGCCATGATTCCCACTTCCAGATGTTGCCATGCTGTGGTGTACTCTGCTGTGGTCACGCAGAGCTGGACGTCCTGGAAGTAGGCCTTGACAAGGGTTGTGAGAGCTGGTGGGATCCTGAAGTAGTCGAAGGCTGTCCACAGGAGGTTGTGAGGGACTGAGCCAAAGGCATTCGCAAGATCCAGGAACACCACGTGGAGGTCCGTTCCCTCCTTCTTGGCGACCTGGATCTGATGCCAGATGACACTAGCATGTTCGACACACCCTGAGAAGCCTGAGATGCCTGCTTTCTGGATTGACGTGTCAATCAGGTTGTTTCTTTGCAGGTATCCTGCCAGCCTATGAGCGACCACGCTGAAGAAGATTTTTCCCTCGACATTTAGAAGGCTGATCTGCCGGAACTGTCCGATTTCTGTTGAGTCCTTTTCCTTGGGGATAAGGATCCCTCCGGCTCTCCGCCAGGACGTTGGTATCGCCTTCTTTTGCCACACAACTTTCATCAGCTTCCAGAGGAATCTCAGGACATCTGGTGCGTTTTTGTAGAGCCTGTATGGAACTCCGTTGGGACCTGGAGCTGACGCGGCCCTTGCTCTACGCACAGTGTTGTCTACTTCACTCCACCTGGGTGGACTGATATCTAGTTCGTGCTCTGGTGGATTGACTGGTGGCATGTCAGGTGGGAGCGTGACCTCTTCCTGGTGTCGGTCATCTGTGCAGCCCTTTTTCAGATGTTCTTCCAGGTAGGCCTTTGCCACAGAGAGACTTCCGCTCTTCTCCTTTGTGAAGAGAGTCTTCACAAATTTGAAAGGATCTTTGTAGAAGCGTGATCTTGTTTGCTCCTTCCTTCTGCGCCTCTTCAGGAGGTTTTCAGCTCTCCTCAGTGTTGCAAGCCTGCTCTTAATCTCTTCCTGCAGCAGGTTTATTCCCTCCTTCTCCTCCTCTGTGGCCTTCCTCCATTGCTTCTTCAGCTGCCTCCTCTCCTTGACTAGTCGGTCTATTTCTGTCTGCCTTCTGGACTTGGTGGGAATTGACTGAGTAGATCGTTTGCCTTTGACCACTCCGAACTGTTCCACTCCATAGGCATAGATGAGGTTGCCCATTCTCTCCAACTTCTTCATGGTGGTGCCTCTGATCCCTTCTAGGATGTTGCAGAGATCAGTGTTGACCTCCTTCCACAGCGTCTTGTTGCAGGACTTTGGCCACTTGACTAATGGCCTTCGCCCCTGGATCTTCTTCTCTGCTGGTGGTCGTGATGTGTTGGATTCAGGTTGCTCTCCTGTGCCTTGTTCTTCCTCCTCTGGGACAGGGGTGTTGATGTCCTGCAGACTGTGGTGTGTGTCCTGCTGCTGAACTTCAGTCGACTGACTCGGCCTGCTTCTCAAAAAGTAGCTGTCGATGCGACTTCCCTGTTGACCCTTCTTTAGGCACCCTTTCTTGCCCTGGTGTATCTTCAGGCCATGGGTGGAAGTAACCTTTGTCCAACCACATACGCAGTTCTGGAGCGTGTGTCCTGCTGTAGCTGTCGGCGCCTCACGTATGCTGTTCATCAATCTCGTAGTCTGTTCCGTTCCTGTGTTCGTTACCGGGTAGTCTGCCGATGAGCCATCTTCCGCCCCCGCTCTCGCAGGCTCAGGGGGTATTTTCTTCTTAGAATTTTTCGTAGCCAAGTTTGGGTGGGACCCATACACTGTTCGTGCTGGATCCCGCCGCCACGGGTAGCTAGTCCATGGCGGCCCCGTTGGGGTCTATTCCCTCCTGTCAGCTGTCTTTCCATGCTGTCGCAAGGTCTTTCCCTTGTTGCCAGCTGCACTTTCACAGCAGTCACTGGTTCACCAGATTAGAAAAGTTATGCTAACCATCGTATTATCTTAGTTTAATGTAATTTCAATGCATCATAGAACTTTTATTTACAACAAGTGTTAAAGTGTCTAATACTGAGCTACTGAGATGCTAACCCGCGGACTCTGGTTGACACGCCGTGCGTTCTAGTTTGATGTGTGCTGTTGGTTATACACGATCCGTAGTCATTGGTTTGCTGCATAATAAACCTTTATTGCGTTCCTGATTGCCATCTATGGCTTAATCACTGATACAAAACAATAATAATCACAAACTCAGCGCCCTTGCGGTCAAACCTATTTGCCCTTCCGGGGTCAACACCTGACGATAACAACAAATGTACTACCTTATAAAGACCTGCCTCAGGTATTGTGACAGCGCCACCCCATGCCCACACAGTGAATTACAACACATATGACAGGACCATATCTGGCTCTTGCAACAAGCATAACAAAAAAATCGCTATTATGGCGATGTGCTGTGCCTATGCTGTTCCTCAGTCCAGCGGCAGTCAAATGCCGGTAGATTTGTGTCTTGCTCCCTTTAAGGCGTTTCCCTGGTTGCGAGATCTAAACTATTAGAACTGAAAGCGGCAGGTAACAGGCACGTAACATCCATATGCTGTATATATAAATATACAGTATATCTCAAAAGTGAGTACACCCTTTAGATTTTTACAAATATTCTGTTATATCCTTTCAGGGGATAACATTATCCTACTGAAACTTTGATATAACTTAAAGTAGTCAGTGTGCTGCATGAATAACAGTATAGATTTATTGTCCTTTGAAAATTACTCAGTACACAGCTGTTAATGTCTAAACAGCTGGCAACAAAAGTGAGTACACCCCATAGTGAACATGTCCTAATTGTGCCCAATGATGTTGTTTTCCCGCCCTGGTGTCATGTGACTCGTTAGTGTTACAAGGATTCAGGTCTAAATGATAAGCAGGGCTGTTAAATTTGGTGTTTTGGGCACAATTCTCTCTGAATGCTGGACAACATGGCACCTCATGGCAAGGAACTCTCTGAGTGGCTGGAAAAAAATATTATTGCGCTTCACTAAGATGGCCTTGGCTATAAGAAGATTGCCAACACCCTGAAAATGAGTTGCAGCACAGTGGCTAAGATCATACAGCGGTTTTCCAGGACAGGTTCCACTCGGAACAGGCCTCGCCAGGGTCGACCAAAGAAGTTGAGTCCACGTGCTCAGCGTCATATCCAGAGGTTGGTTTCCAAAAATAGACGTGCGAGTGCTTCCAGCATTGCTGCAGAGGTTGCAGAAGTGGGATGTCAGCCTGTCAGTGCCCAGTGCTCAAATCGGTTTGTATGACCGTCGCCCCAGACAGAAGCCTCTTCTGAAACCGATGCATAAGAAAGCCCGCAAACAGTTTGCTGAAGACAATGAATCCAAGAACATGAGTTACTGGAACCATGTCCTGTGGTCTGGATAAAGCAACAAGCCTTCATTGTCTTGACACATGTAACTGCATCAGAAAAAGCCATATATGCCTATATTTATACATACATATTATATTTATGTATTTTACTATTTTATGCCCCATTTTCTGGTCACACATCAAATGATATAGCAACATACTTGATGTGTGTGTGTTTTATCCTAGTAACAGTGAGTTGTGTTCATGTCCTCCCTGTTAGGTTGTTGGTAGAGTTACTCCCAGGCTGGTTAGAATGACAGGTGGAGGGAGTAGAGAGTTTAGTGTCTGGTTAGAAGGGTTAGGTGTCTGGTTAGAAGGGTTAGGTGTCTGGTTAGAAGGGTTAGGTGTCTGGTTAGAAGGGTTAGGTGTCTGGTTAGAAGGGTTAGGTGTCTGGTTAGAAGGGTTAAGGGCCAATCCCAATTCCCTTTTCTACCCCTATGGCTCGTTTTCGAGTGTCACTCGATTCGAAGGCAAGGCCTTCGAATACGTCACAAGCCCTACCCCTTGAAATCTAAGCCCTTTGAATTGGGACAGCCCTTCACGGCGCCTACGTCATCAACAGTGGTTTAGACGCGGTACGGGTGACGCGTTGTGTTGCCGGCGAATTCTCACATCTCCTGTGACCGGAGGAGATAGCAAAGATGGCGGCCGTTAGCATCAAACACTATGATAACATCCTCTGTAGTATCTAGTCTATTTCAGTCACAGACATGTTCAACAACAACACGTTTTACAACAAGGAAGGGATACAACTAATAAACATGTTAACTCACTATTCACCTTGTTATACAACAACTACTACTACAAGTGTCTATGACTACTGTTAATGTTAAATCCGTGTGGAGCTAATGCTATCGCGTCTCCACAGGCTAAAGTACAACACTGATATCCTTAACTTATGTCCTAAACACACTACTGTCATACAAGTCGTACCTTCTCCTTGACATGGACATAAACACCTGCTACCTTCTTTGAAAGAAATCGCGATTTATTCAGTGAAAACTAGTACATGATAGCACAACATAGCATAGCATTCGCGGACACTATGCTAACAACACTATGATAACATCCTCCGTAGTATCTAGGATAAACGGGTTATTTTGATAAACTGGACACATTTTGTGAATATATATGGTTACTTTCTCGCCTGAAAACATATAACAACTTCATAAAATAACATATTAACACTTGTAGAGCCAAATTACAGATTGTAGCCAATGGCGGCCAAAATTGAGGATTTTATATTTGTAGATGATTCGCAATGCATCCTGGTATCAAGGGGTAGCGTACCTCTAGCCCTTCGAAGCTAGTCTGGTCCTGAAATCCCTCGAAACGAAGTAATAGTTAGCCCTCCCCCTTACCCCTAGCCCTCGATGAAATATGAATTGAGACAGCCCTCGCCCTAAACGTGAACGCGCAAATCGAGCCATAGGGGTGAAAACGAAGGGCTAGGGGTGAATTGGGATTGGGCCTAAGTGTCTGGTTAGAAGGGTTAAGTGTCTGGTTAGGGGGCGTTCACACTTGACGTCTTTTTTTAGAAAAAAGCGCCGCCTTTTCACCGTCTTTTTACATACAACCCATGGGAAAAAAGCGCAGCCACCGTCTTTTTCCCAGAATGCATTTCGCACCGGCTAGCAGCGGGCAATTTAAATCGTCCATTTTAACTTCCATTGGCTAAAAGCTGTAATTTTGGCAATACAAGTGTTAACATGTCATTTTATGAATTTTTAATATGTTTTCAGGTGTGAAAGTAACCATATACATTCCCAAAATGTGTCCAGTTTATCAAAATAACCTGTTTATATATCTGATCTGACGTTTTTTTCGTCTTCTGTTCGCTAGCTGCGTTCGTAAATTCGCCCTGGAAATCTGATCAGCACTCATGGAATGCCTCTTGTCCAATCAAATTACCTGGTCCCTTTATGACGTTGAACCCAGTGTGCGCTCCGGCGCTCTCAGAGCGAATTTACGAGCGCACCCTGCGTTGCTTATATACCTTCAATGCGGAGAAACTTCGTAACATAATTAGGGATGCACGATATGCATTTTTCCCAACCGATACCGATACCGATATTTACCCGCTTCTCGTGGCCGATAACCGATATGATAACCGATATTTTTTTTTTTTTAAATCTTTCCTAGCACCAGGGGAGCCCCCCCTCCCAAATTTCGTTGTTTGGTACTATATCAATGACAATAAAGACCATTCAGATATAATTTCACAGTTCATAACCTGTAGTTCATGCACACCTGAAGGTAAGAAAGGCTATGTAGTGAGCAAAGATTGATGATTTAATATTCCATAGTGATCTCACCAAATCTAACTTACATCACTATTGTTAACACAACAAAGAGAACACTTCTGACTCTTCAAATGTTCATTTATTATTTCCTCTAACAAACAGAATCTGTTATAGACAGTGCACAATGCTTTTTTTAGCCAAGATCTGGCCTCCTTTTATGAAAACAAAAAAGGCTCACCTAAGCCTTCTCCAAACATGGTTTCAAAAGCCCCGCGGATGGCTGTCGCAGTATGCGAACCGGAGAACTCCTGCGCATGCAGCAGTGTCTTCTTCATATTGAAGTCCTCATCCAGCCACTGGGCCGTCAAACTAAGCATACTGACTGGACTAACGTCAGAAGTCCATATGTCCGTGGTAAAACTTATCTGGCTTACGCTAGTATCGATCAGACTATGGATGTGTGTGGCGACTGTATCATACAGAGCAGGCAGGCACACGTCTGCAAAATAGCGGCGACTTGGGAGTGTATACCGGGGCTCTAAATGTGAAATTAGCTGGCGAAATCCTTTATCTTCTACTACAGAGAAAGGCTGGTCGTCGAGGGCCATCAACTCCATTATTTTTTCATTGATTGCTTGAGCCTTTGAGCTGTCTCTCGAGTGAACTTCCTGCAGTTTTCAAATGCGTGTTCAATAGGCACAGCAGCTTTTTTTTTCGCGGCTAGGCTACTAGGCTACTAGTGTTGATATTCCTTCCATACAGCGTGCTTGCAATGGTGAATCTTAAGGTGACTTATGAGTAGAGATGCTCCGATCAGGGTTTTTGGTGCCGATCACCGATCACTGGAATCAGTGATCTGCCGATCCGATATCACCGATCACCGATCACAGCGTCGAAAATGGCAATTGAAGCATTTTCTATTTATTGTGTAGCATTATTTATGTTTTTAATTATTCTTAACACCATTGACATTGTATATTAAGTATTTAAATGAAATTAGGAGATGAGAAAGTATCATGAATTGACGACCATCTGTTTTATTGAATTCACAACCACCTGTAGCTTACTTCAGGAAAAACAAATAAAATGTGAAAATAAAAATCATAATAAATAAAATGTACACTGTCACATCAAATGTGCAACATTCCACTCGAATGAGAGGAACTAGGGGCTCTTAGAGAACTTGGAGCTTATACTGTAGCTTTCCTGAGGAACAATAAACATACCCAAACTAAACTGCAACATAAACAGGCTATAGCCAAATATAAAATACTGTTTCAAGTCAGTCAGTTTCAAGTCATATTTAGGAGGAGATAAGACAGCAAGTCAGCAATAATCAATAAAACAAAAAAACAAAACATTGCACCTAAGGAGATTTCAGACTCAAACCTTACTTCTGATTAAGCAGCATCACTGGCAGATTAGCCTTGAGAAATACAAGTATCTCAGCGTTTTTGGCACTCAGCCTGTTCCTCTTATCATCTAAAATATGTCCTGCTGCTGAAAAGTCGCTCGCTATCTACACTTGTGCAAGGTGCACAGAGGAAGACCTAAAACTCACGCGCTAATAGTTGTTGCTATGGGCCAAGTGACTTCCTGCTCGCGGGGTCACATGACGTCGCTGCACACTACCTACACTACGCTCGTGAAGTCGCGCTGGAACTCTGACCAGCACTCGTGGAACGCCTCTCGTCCAATCAAAGCACTCGGTCCCTTTATGACGTCGAGCCCAGTGTGCGCTTCGGCGCTCTCTGAGCGAATCGACGAACGCAGCAAATGCCGTATGATATTCGTGGTATTGAAAGACCTTGCGTGCGTTCCTCCCCGAGGTATTTCTTTTGAGCAGACATTACAAACGGCATATTTGTTGTCTCTTTCCGACACTGTGTAATATTTCCAGACTGGCGACGCCATTTTGTAAACTGATCGGTCGTGTTTGATCGGCCGTTTTGAGAACTCCGATCAAAACCGATCAAGGCCATATCGGCCGATACCGATCGGCGCCGATCAGATCGGAGCATCACTAGACTATAGTCGTTCGGTGAGAGGGCTATGTAGATTTGAGTGTCATCCGCATAGTTGTGGTAGGCAATTTTGTTCTTTTTTATGATGTGTCCCAATGGAAGCATGTAGAGATTGAATAGAAGGGGGCCAAGGATTGACCCTTGGGGAACCCCACATGTCATTTTAATTTGGTCAGATACAAAGTTGCCAATGGAGACATAGTAGCTCCTGTCCTGTAGGTAGGATCTAAACCAGTTTAGGGCGGTGCCCGAAAGTCCTACCCAGGTTTTTAGTCTATCTATTAGAATGTCATGGGCTACAGTGTCAAAGGCAGCACTAAGATCTAGTAGTACCAAAACTGAGATTTTTCCGGAGTCTGTGTTTACGCGAATGTCATTAAGGACCTTAATAAGGGCCGTTTCAGTGCTATGTAGGGGGCGAAAGCCTGATTGAAAGTCATCAAAGAGATCATTTAGGGTCAAATAATTGCTAAGTTGTTCGTGGGCAACCATTTCAATAATTTTTCCTGTACAGGGAAGGTTTGATATGGGTCTGTAGTTGTTTAGTACAAATGGGTCTAGGCCGTTCTTTTTTAGTAGAGGCTTAATAACTGCAGTTTTCAGGGCTTCAGGGAAGATTCCTGATGAAAGGGAGGTGTTAATTATTTGTATTAGTTCGCCTGCCATGCAGCTAAATATGTTTTTAAAAAAGCTTGTTGGCAGGACATCAAGGGCACAGGTGGATGGTTTAAGACGTGACATGATTTTATCTAGGGTCTTGTAATCAATGGTGTTAAATTGTGACATGGTTGTTATGTCCGCCCTATTTGGGGTTGTTAATGGGGACATGTTTTTCATGCCTGACACAGAAGACCTAATGCCTTGTCTAATGGTTTCTATTTTATTGTTAAAAAAGGATGCAAGCTCATTGCATTTACTAGTTGAGTGAAATTCCTGAGCAATGGGTGTTGGGGGATTTGTTAGTCTGTCAACAGTTCTGAAAAGGATGCGGGCATTATTGATGTTATTGTTTATGATCTTAGAGAAAAATGATTGCCTGGCACTTCTTATTTCTAAGTTATAGTTCTGAAGATTCTCTTTATAGATATCATAGTGGACTTGAAGGTTTGTTTTTCTCCATCTGCGCTCTGCTTTACGACATTCTCTTTTTTGGGTCTTTACGGATGGGGCAGTTCTCCAGGGAGCTTTTTGCTTACCAGAGATGCATTTGGATCTAATGGGTGCAATATCATCAATGGTTTTTGTGATTTTTAAGTTGAAATCGTGTAGAAGGTCATTTACTGAGGTTGGAATAGAAGTTTTTTTTTTTTTGGGGGGGGGGGGGGGGGGGGGGGGGGGCTAGGGAAAAGGCCTGTGTGAACAGTGCACTGGTCTTTTCATTGATATATCGTTTTGAAATAGTTTTAGACATAGTTTGAATAACAGGAAAGATAGATACGTCAAAGAATATGCAACAGTGGTCAGACAGGGCAATGTCAGTTACAACAACATTTGAAATATCTAGGCCTTTGGTGATGATAAGGTCCAGAGTGTGACCTCGATTATGAGTAGGGAGGTTCACATGTTGTTGAAGTTCAAAAACATCTAACAGAACAGAGAGTTCTTTGGCTTTGTTGTCCTCTGAGTTATCTACATGAATATTGAAATCACCAGCAATGATCAGACCATTAAATTCAGTAGTAATGATGGAGAGAAGCTCTGTAAGTTCATTAAAGAAGCTAGTAGAGTATTGGGGTGGTCTGTATTAGGGCTGTCCCAAACGACTATTTTTCTAACGATTAATCTATCGATTATTTTTTGGGTTAGTCGGTTAGTCTAACGACTAATTTAACGATTAGTCTGGCGATTATTTTTTGCTGTTCGATTAATGTATCACTTAATTTTCCCAAAATAAATGTCAAAAACTTCTCTTATCAACATTTCAGTATTTTATTCAATTATTCTTGCACTGCAGGGCAATATTCCACACAACAAAAAATATCCTCTCTTTCTTACAGTCCAACATAAAATATAATATTATAAAATATAAAAGTTAACTTCAAGTCCTTGTATTATGAGGGGACCCGTTTTCCAACAAATGCTGTAGCTCAGCTCTTTCTGCAACACTCCAACAAAACCATTCTCTCTCCCACTCCAAATAGAACAAACAAATATCGCAGTATGAATTCAAATCAAATCAAATGATTGACATGACAAATTATTTTTGCTAAATATAATCTCTATATGTGTGAGATAAATGGCCTAACAGTGAAGTCTGGTGCCACTACAGCCCGATGGCAGGCCTTCTTGAACATAAACACATCAAATAAATGCTGCTTGATCCACGTCTCTAACAACATCTACTTTCAAAACATATAATAGCTGTTAATGTTATGACTTGTATTGACACATAGTTAGCTGGCTACTGCAGGTCTGCGCTGTCAGTGACAGGTTGGGTCAGACTCGGGGAGGCAAGCTGCTATCAATGTGCTACAAAATGCTAGTATCAAAGTACACTTTGATCATCTCACGGAAGCCTTGACCCTCCACAATAGCAACAGGTCTCATGTCCTTGACGATCATCTGTAAGATGCAGTTAGAAAGCTGAGCAGCCATCTGGGGTGTGCATGGAGTTGTGTTCTTTTTGTGGAAAAAGTCCTCCACACTGCTTTGCCTCCTGAAAATAAAAAAAGCACACATTTCTTATCATGTGTAGGCCCCTTAATTTCCACCTCACTGCTATGTTTAGCCAACATGGCCATTTAGAAGTCTGTCCATCACCACAACACATAGCTAGCTAGTAGCTACATGGCTAGCTAACGTTACTCTCGCTGCTATGTTATGATTAGCTAAATTGATGCTAACGTAGCATGCGAGCTACGAGCTAGATAACGTACAGTAGGTGCGAGCACCACAATAACAATAGGCTAGTAAGGCTACCGTAGCTAGCCAGCTACATAGCTAACGTTACTAACACCAGAAGACAAGACATACAAACTGTGGTGAGCTACATTGCTTGTGTAACATTAGCTAGTAGCTATCCATTTTTCACTGATACACGGCCGGAAAAGTGAACAGAAATACAACGGTGACTTACGGTGCTATCTTGCGGCTGTCTTCACAAAGAGCTCCAGGATGCTTTCGCTTGAGGTGCTTGTTCATTGCAGTCGTACTGCTGTGATAGGCCATTTCATTTTTGCACAGTTTACAGACCACCACATTGCCATTGGTTTCTTTTTTTGTAAAGTACTCCCATACTTTGGACGATCGTGGGCGAAGTCTTTTAGCCGCCGGCTCTGCCTCCGTGTTTGCACTGGTCGCAGCCATTTTGTTTATTTACGACTAACCGACTCATATTACGCAAACCGACGTATTGACGTAGTCGATGACGTCGACTAATCGTAACAGCCCTAGTCTGTATACAATTATAAAAATAATTTGAGTGGAACATTTAAAAACAACTGAAAGATATTCAAATGATAAAAATTCCCCGAAGGATTTCTGTTTGCAGTTAAAACTGTCTCGGAAGAAAGAGGCGATTCCACCACCTTTTTTGTGGGATCTAACGACATCTAAGGTTCTAAAATTGGGGGGTGCTGACTCAATAAGAATTGGTGTCTTGTTATCTTTATCTAACCAGGTCTCAGTGATAAATAAGAAATCTAGTTCATAGGAGCTAATCAAGTCGTTGATTCAGAGAGAATTATTAGCTAAGGATCTGGCATTGAAAAGTGCTAGCTTGAGTGGTTTTGTGTTTGGTCTCTGTGTGGGCTGTGTGTGGCAGGGTACAGAAATTAAATTTGAGGGGTGTATAAAGCATTCAGACTTGCAATTAACTGTTCTGTTACTGATATGAACAGGGATAGCAAGAGTTGAGAGTCCCAGCTTTATATCAGGAATGTCAATGGTATCAACTCTATGGAAGCAGGGACTGTTAGAGCATCAACTGATTCTGGATGTCATCCGGGGGATGGGGATGGGTGTTGTGTAGATAGCATCCTGTGGCGGGGTAGGGAGATGGGTATTGTTGATGAGGCTGGCATTGTTGATGAGGCTGGCGTCACAGGGAGTGTGGGGCCAGGTGTTGTAGAATGGAGAGTTGCCTGAGATGGAGCAGCTTTCGGGGTGAGCTCTACTCCTGTCTTCACCATTTTCTCTAACTTAGCTGAGAAAGGCAGGAACGGCGTGAGTTGGAGGAAGGAGAGCTCAGTGGACTCAGTGGATGAGTGTCTCTGGGAGTTGGGGGTAGAGTGGTTTGGGGGGTCGGGGGCAGAGTGGTTTGGGGGGTCGGAGGCAGGGAGGGTGCTTGCATACCAGGCAGCTAAAGGGACAGCCCCTGCCTACCTGAAGGAAATGGTAACCCCCCAAACCCCTGCCCGCTCACTCCGCTCCTCCACCTCGGCTGGCCGACTGGCCCCACCTCCTCTACACAGCAGTCGGGCTGCCCGATCACGTCTCTTCACAACACTGGCTCCCCGCTGGTGGAATGAGCTCCCCACGGCTGTCAGAACGGCAGAGTCACTACCCATCTTCCGTCGTAGACTGAAGACCCATCTCTTCAAGTTACATCTTAACTGCTCCTCCTGGGACATCTTCTGACCCTCACCACTACGTCTCCTAAAGACACCCGCTTTCCCCTCTTCTGTGTCCCTAAGAACTTCTATTGCCCCCCTTGTACTTGTGTTTCTCAGTTTCTCCAGTAATATAAAAAATAAAAATAAAGTTTTAGTAGAAAGCGATAATAGGGAGAAGGTTTTTCCTTCTATCAATGGCCCCGGGCCCGAGCTAGAGTACTCTTCCTGCAACGAATGGTGGACTGCTGATTCACATGCTTAGTATTCAAATGTATTGATTGTAAGTCGCTTTGGAATAAGGCGTCTGCTAAATGCCAAAAATGTAAATGTAAATGGAGGGAGGGTGGGGGGAGAGGAAAGGGGCTGGACCGTCGCCTTAGTGGGGGTTCAACGAGTTGGCTAATGATTAGTTTTGCCCTGGCGACTGTGGAGCGCAGTTTAGGCAGTTGCGATGGGGAGATTGATAAGTCATCTGCAGCACGCACTTCAGCCAGCTGTGATGAGTTTGGAAGGCCCTTTACTGTAGGCTGTGATGAGTCGCAGGACTGTGGGGAGAGTTTATCCACTGTGAGCAGTTCAGCTGCCTGTGCTGAGTCTGAAGAATCCTGCGCTGTAGGCGTTTCAGTTGGTTCAAGAGCGAGGGAAGGGGGAGCAGAGTTTATGAGGTTGAAGAGTATGTTGTTCATCAAATGGTATTCTCCCGATCTGTTTAAGTGGAGGCCATCTCTTTTGAATAGGTCTCTCTGCCTCCAGAATATGTTCCAGTGGTCAATGAATTTCAGCCTTTTAAGTTGGCACGCACCAGAGAGCCACGTGTTAAGGCTTAGGAGCCGGCTGAATTCCAGGTTACCTCTGTCAACAGTGGGTAGCGGTCCACAGATGAATGTCTCAATCTTAAGCTTGTCAAGTCTATTGAAAAGTTCCATGAAATCACGTCTCAAGTCTACTGAGCCCATTTTACGTGAATCGGTTTGTCCCACATGTAATACAAGACGCTTTGTGTCTGGGTTTTTAGACAGTGTTTCTTCCAAATCTTTTGTTATTTCTGAGACCGTTAGGTTAGGAAGACAGTGGATATGTAATTTTTTACCTCTTACGTTTCTGATCGCCGAGTCTCCAATCAACAAAGTATCTTTTGGAGGTGAAGTCTGTTTCATCCACTGCATGTCACACAGAGAAGTAGAAGAAGGAGGGGGTGACCTTGAGCTCGTGTCTGCGGGCCGGGGAGTCACCGGGGGGGGCCGGGGAGTCGCGTGATTCCCAGGCCTGGGAAATCTTGGCGTGACTCTGATGTTCTTATCTCGGGCCTTGGGAGTCATGCCAGCTCGCTGCTCCGCGGGCCGGTGTCTCAGACTCCTATCTCGGCTCTGTTTAGTCATGCAAGCCCATGGCTCGGGCCTACCTGTTGCTAATGATGCTAACGGTGCTAACGAGGACTTCAGTTGGCTGCTTTTCAGTAGTTTCGGGGGATAATTCATCTGTCCAGTGAATTTTGCAGCTGTCACCTGCCTCGTTAGCTTTGGGAAGTGTGAATTTTGATTTAAATCCTCTTCAAAGGCTTGCGTGGGTGGAGAACCATTAGCGTAGCGATTCTCGAGTGCGGAGAGTCGCCCCTGGAGAGTATATTCCAATAAGTCTACTCTCTTTGAAAGATCCACACAACTTTGACAGATAGCAGGCATGGTAGGAATAACAGCTATATAAAAAAAATGTTACAACTATAAAAAAGAAGCAAGAAAAAAGCTGGAAAGCAGTGGTATGAGAGGAGCGAGGGAGAAACACGTCTAATCTACTCAGAAGCAGGAAGAAGAGGACTACATACAAATCTACAAAATATATACAAAACATGGCAAATGTACTATATGTATAGGCAACTGTACAAGGACAATAAAGTCTATTATATTCTATTCTATTCTATACAAATGTACAGTATAATAACAAATTATACACAAATCAGACCAAGCACACACACACACCAACATACACCAAAAATGAACACTACCTGATCAGTGAACTCACTACTCTCCAAATTCAATATCAAATAAGGCTTGTTTGAAGCGAAGCCTCAGCATGGCTTGCTTTCGGGGGTCAAGACGATCTAATGTGGGTGCCAAACTGAGGAGGTAGTGTTAATTTTCGGTGTATTTGGTCTGTGCTTGGTCTAATCTGTGTATAATTTGAGCCTGGTATGGGGTCAGCTCTCTTGGAGGTTCTGGAGGAGAGGCCTTCCTTTTCCCCCAGCCACTAGACTTAGTAGTAGGGTCTGTAGGAACCAGGCAAGTAGGGCTGGGACGACGCGTCGACATAGTCGACGTAATCGACTACGTCAATACGTCGACTTGCGTAATGTGCGTTGGTGCGTCGCAAAAAAAAATATCTAGCTGCAATTGCGGCACTGCGCCGACGTGGTGGCGGGGGCGCTGTTTCGCAAATAAGTTAGCTTTCGTTTTTGCTACCGAAATAGCTGATAGTATGTTGACTGCTCAAGGAGAATACATATTTGAAAGTACAGAATGCCTTATATTAATACATACAGAGCCTTATATTGCATTATATTACATTATATTTTGAATGGTCATCTGGTGCCTGAATATTGTGTTTTCCTTTACATAAATAATGACATTTCCACCATAAATTGATGCAGAAAGGGCACAAATTGGTGCATATCAATTCACCAGAATGCAAGAAATTAAGTGTTTGATGTTTAAGGACCCCCAGACAGCCCTGCTTCATGGGTCCCCCCCGATGTCAAACACCACTGGTACCACCTCCGCCTCATTTTGAGCCAGGAAAAACCCTGATGGCCATGTTGGCATTCAAGTTGGCTAAACATAGCAGTGAGTCTGCCCTGTGTCTGGGGCTGTTTGACAGGGGCAGTTACAGTAGTAGTAGTAGTAGTAGTAGTAGTAGCAGGTTGCCAAATTAAAGGTGTCTGTGTTTAATTGCGGGCCCACAGACAGCCCCCATACATCAGCTGATCATTTAAAGGGGCGGCCGTCTGAGTAATGTGCATGTCACACGCTGCTTTGTTTTATAAGAGCAGCAGCTATTACCCAGAGTGCTTTATAAAGACACTGATAAACAGAGAGAGGCAATACAGCCATTATTTTGTGGAAAATTAAGTGATACATTAATTGAACAGTAAAAATAATAATCGTTAGACTAATCGTTAAACGACTAACCGAAAAAATAATCGCTAGATTAATCGTTAGAAAAATAGTCGTTTGGGACAGCCCTACAGGCAAGGACTGGTGTCACTGAGGGAGGCATGTGTAGATGTCACTGAGGGAGGCATGTGGTCTGTGGAAAGTAGACTATCCTCTAGGCCTAGGGAGTCCTCAGTTTGATCCTGTACGGAAAAACCCAACACAGCACTTGAACATTTACGTTTTCCAAGTTTATACATTTCTTAAACACCCGCCTAATCATACGTCCATAACAGGGCCAAATGCTGATAAAATATGAGAGTGGCTGGTAGATTTATTTCAGACACAAAATAATGATTTACTATTGAGTGGCTGGTGAATCTGAACGTTTATCTGTCAGTGGCTGGGGCCTCATTTATAAAAATGTACTTGGACGTCATCTTTGACTTGCACGTAAGCACATTTTTCTAAATGGTCGTAAGCATTATTGCAGGGCTTGACGCTTACCTTTTCCCCAGGTAGCACTGTGCTACCATGTTGAAAAATTTAGTAGCACACCAATAATTTCAGTAGCACAATGAAAATTGTGCAATTTTCGTCAACGACAACAAATGATCATAATCATAACATATCAAAATGATCATAACCGGCTCTTGGCCGTAATAAAAATGGAGACTCACACAATGTAAAGGGGAAGTAAGAATATTAATTTCAGTTGGCCCACGGTTCGGTATGAACCTCGGTTTTTGGGTCACGGTTCACGGTTCGTGTTTTTTATTTTTTGAAATGCTACTATTTATTTACAAACTGTTACTTTATTTTGCTTATACTTATGGAACTTTAACATTTAGACACATTCCATAATATGACTGGTAAATTGTATAATATAAATATATATAAACAAAAAACACTTTCAAATGTAAAAAAAATACATAAACACTTTCAAATGTGACGTGTTGTGGATTGGAACTACGGATCATAAGCTTTCAAAATGATGTGTCATACATTGAAATCCGAAAAAATATGAAGTTAGTCATTTGAATGTTGTTAGACGTCAGGCACATATAGGGTTAACCTCTTTGTAATGAAACCGGAAGCACACAGCGCTACGAGAGGACTCGCGTGAAGCATTTCTGCGACACGCGTTTCTGTTCACTGTTTTCATTCCCTCATCGCTTATACACATAAGTTTGACTGCGCATGACAGTAGTTCAGCAGTAGTCGCACTGGTGCGATTGAATGTAGTTCCAAGTCGTACAGAAATATATTCACTCGCAAATGCGACCAAAACAGTCACACTGTCGAGCCCTGCATTATTGATAAAACCGCGCTTGTTTAAAATTGCGTACGTACTTCCTTCTATAAATAACAAATATACTTGAAATTGAACGCAGGTGAATGAGCCTTGTATTTACGCCCTGTGATAGCGGCTCAATTATAGCGGCTGAATTAAGCCAAGTGCTATAAATAGGCTTAATTGAGGTGTTGTACAGCACCTTTGACGAGTTCACATGTTGGTAGACAAACGAAAGAAGAAAAACTTTACTGAGGAGGAGATCGACAGTCTTTTATCAGAAATAGACGCGCGGTCGCAAACGCTCGCCCCCGAATTCCCCCGATCACATCATGCGGATGAAGGAGGGCTGGGATATACCCGACGCCTTTATCACGCCTCAATCTAGAATGATTACATCATACAATAACCTATTGGCATATAAAGGAAGACTGAAATACAATCATAAACATCAGTTCCCTTTAAATCTTGAATTAAACTAATTTTCTCGGCTGATAAAAACATCGTTAATTTTATTACGAGCCGTCGCATGAATTACAGTAGGCAG
The DNA here is from genome assembly GCF_963989245.1 of Nansenia antarctica. Lineage (NCBI taxonomy): Eukaryota > Metazoa > Chordata > Actinopteri > Argentiniformes > Microstomatidae > Nansenia > Nansenia antarctica. The sequence goes on along the minus strand of NC_137685.1, from coordinate 14,086,967 downwards.
TGCAGCTCACATGCCTGTAATAACTCCGCATAACCAGTAGGTAATGTGCGTTCGTCAAGTCAATACCTGACGTAGAGCTACGATCGTTTCCACGTACGACACGGGTAAGATCAAATTTGATTCAAAGTACTTTCTATAAATGAGGCCCCTGGTCTTTGTCTTTTCATTGGTCCATAGCCCACATACACAGTTTTTCTGCAAGACACATTACTAATAGCCTACTTAACTACTTCTCCTATCTCTGTTGGAGATTCAAAGTTGGAGGTGGTCTCCCTATCCTGATTGTAAGGCTCGAGGAATGCTAGGATGTCCATGTACTTCCACTTCCTCTCCTTGACACCACCCTCAGCACCACTCCTGGCCTTCTCCTGCTCTTCTCTCTTCCCCCTCTTATATTTATCTCTGAGATATTTCCATTTGCTGCTGCATACCTTTCCTATCTAGCGTTAATTTAGCAGTTAACTACCTAGCTGTCAGTGAATGAGTCCATTGTCATTACTTACCAGAAAAACCCAAAGATCTACCGATCTGTTCCCAGATTGAGTCTTTGATGTGAATGTTGCTGTATCTCTTGTGACTCATGTCATACAACTCGGTGTAATGTGAAACAGCAATCACGAGTTGCTCAACTGATACATTGTTTTTCTCCATCTTGATGGGTCTGACGCCTTGGAGCACCGGTTGCTAGGAAGTTGGTTACTAGGGAAGGTACACGCGTACCTACTCTCCTCGTCCCGATTGGTCAGCTGTCAGAAAGGCGCTTGACGACACACAGCGCCTTTCTGAAAAGTTAAATAAATTCAACTGAAAAAGGCGGCGGCAGCTGCGCTTTTCTCACGCTTTTTAAAAGGCGGACGTTTTTTCCTTTTCCCATAGGGTTGTATGTAAAAAGACGGTGAAGGCTGTGCTTTTTGAAGTAAAGTTCAGTTCAACTGAAAAAAGCGGCGGCAGCTGCGCTTTTCTCACGCTTTTTAAAAGACGGCTGCTTTTTTTAAAAAGCGGCAGTTTTTTCCCTTTTTCCCATAGGGTTGTATGTAAAAAGGCGCTGAAGGTGCGGAAGGTGAACACCCCCTTAGAAGGGTTAAGTGTCTGGTTAGAAGGGTTAGGTGTCTGGTTAGAAGGGTTAGGTGTCTGGTTAGAAGGGTTAAGTGTCTGGTTAGAAGGGTTAAGTGTCTGGTTAGAAGGGTTAGGTGTCTGGTTAGAAGGGTTAAGTGTCTGGTTAGAAGGGTTAAGTGTCTGGTTAGGGTTAGGTGTCTGGTTAGAAGGGTTAAGTGTCTGGTTAGAAGGGTTAAGTGTCTGGTTAGAAGTGTTAAGTGTCTGGTTAGAAGGGTTGTGTCTGGTTAGAAGGGTTAAGTGTCTGGTTAGAATGACAGGTGGAGGGAGTAGAGAGTTAAGTGTCTGGTTAGGGGTTGTTGTTGTTGGTATTGTTTGAGAAATATACTCTTCACTGTTTATGCTTCCTTTGTTTCCACTGCACAGATCCACCTCACAGCCCAGCTACCATGTCTGACCCCAGGTCCACACAGTCCCCTGGTTCTGGCTGTGGTTCTGCAGCCCTGGAAAGCACACACGGCCGATGGATGGTGGCAGTGAAGCTGGAAGACTGCAGGAAAACACTCAAACTCAATGTGGCAATTAAAGAGGAGGAGGAGGAGGAAGGAGGAGAAGAGAAGAAAGATGTGATGGTGAAAGAAGAACAGGAAGAAGGAGGAGAGGACGAAGAGAAGAAAGATGTGATGGTGAAAGAAGAACAGGAAGAAAGGGGAGAGGAAGAAGAGAAGAAAGATGTGATGGTGAAAGAAGAACAGGAAGAAGGAGGAGAGGAAGAAGAGAAGAAAGATGTGATGGTGAAAGAAGAGGAAGTAGAGGAGGAAGATGTGGTGATGGAAGAGGAGGATGAAGAGGACAAGGATGGTGAAGATGATGAAGTTGGTGAGGATGATGAAGATGGTGAGTTCATGCTATGTATTTGGCGAAGGCCAGGTTAATGAGTAGATCAAAGGGCGCTGGCAGATATTTAGGCTGCATTTACACCGCAGGTCCAAGTGACACAATTCAGATTTTTTTCTCACGTTTTTTCTCATGTGGCACAGATGGGTTATGTAACATGCAGGTGTAAGCAGTAAACAAGCACATTGACTCTGATATTCTCAGATCCCATTCAGGCCTCAATCTCATGCCGGCCTCTATCAGATATGAATCTGATATGTGTCATGTCTACTGCGGTCTCAGCAGGCAGGTCGCATATACAGTGCTGTGAAAAGTATTTGCCCCCTTACCAATTCCGTGTGTTTTTGCATGTTTGTCACGCTTAAATGTTTCAGATCATCAAACCAATTTTACTATTACACAAAGATAACCTGAGTAAATAGAAAATGCAGTTTTTAAATGATCATTCCATTTATTGAAGTCAAAGAGTTAGGGTTATACAGGTGAATAGTAGCAGGGTTATACAGGTGAATAGTAGCAGGGTTATACAGGTGAATAGTAGCAGGGTTATACACAGGGGTGCACACAACTGGTGCGCCAGTGCGCATGCGTCGCCAAAATGCATGCTGCACGGCAGATCAGCCGCACGAAGGCGCTCTTGCGCACCAACAGCTGGAACCGCTGGGAGAGGAATTTACTTCCTCAAAATCCAACTGCTGACTGCTGCATCACTGAGGCACCCGACGAGCCGTCAAAATATCCAAGAAGCCAGCCCCACTAAGTAACTATTTGCCGTCACCTCAGCCGAAGGCCTGACGAGTAATCCATCACAACAGTCGACCGACGACGACCACGGCGACTCCCCTCACGAAAACATTCGGAAAGTATCGTAACTCGTACTTTCATTCCGCGTATCGCGTATCGCACGGTTATCACGCCGCCACGTGAAAATTCAGTCCCGAACGACTCGTCGCTAAAAGGAAAAACAACACCAAGGGACTTCACGTTTCTTTTCTCTGAAGCTTTCAAACGTTCAGACGTTTGTTTTACAGCTTCATTATCGCACCTCGACCCCTGACCCAAGGAATATGGTTGGGAATTCTATTAGAAAAAAGAAAAAAAAAGACTTTGTTGCACAATCAAAATAATGAGCTATTTAAAGTGATAGCCTATAACATCCTCTACCATGGTTGAAATTGAGGACAGTGATAACAGCAGTCAAGAGAGCAGTGATGATGATGATTAAGCTTGTAGCATAAATAAATGCTTAGGCTGTAACTTTTTGTTGAAAAGTTGATTTCAGTGTTTACAGAACAGAGCAGTGCTTTAAGAGATGTCCGTTTATTTCAGTGTGTTTAAAGAACAGACATTCAGTTAGTGCTTAAAGTGATGTCAGTTGATTTCATTGTATTTAAAGGAGTCTGACAGACTTTCATGCTTAAAGAGCAGTCATTTGAATTTGCATTTGTTTCTTTTGTTTTGCACACAATCATTTGTTTGTTCATCTTTATTTATGACTACATGTCGTTTTGCTAATATAAGTTATCCATGTATCCCTTTTTTATCCATCCTGTGGGACGGGTCGTGACTCGCGAGCTCGGGGAGCACCAAGCAGCATCACTAGGTGCTCCTCTGAGCACTGGCCCCAAAAAGTTATGTGCACCCCTGGTTATACAGGTGATAATAGATGATTCTCTGATGATGGGCGGAGGCCGAGATTTGTTGATTCCCCAAAGTAATTAATTAAAGCTTGCTCAAAGTAGACAATTAAGATACAAGTTTATTCACGGCGCCGGGTGTGTTCAGTCGCAGGCACAGACAGAGAACGCACACAGAATGACATTCACAGTGCCTCCTTATAATCTAGATTCCTGCTGACACAGGAATCAGCTGTACCTTGCAAATCATTATTCTCCTGTCAAACATGTTGTTTACACTAAAGTTAGATGTACGTTCGGCTCGTCTCCATCCCATAACGGGTTGGTCGTCATGGCAATTCAGTTACCTGACTCTGGTCAGCTGACTGGCCGGTCCTAAATATACTGACCTATTGACCCAGTCTCTCCCCTGGCCCCTTAGTCAGGTTTCCCTGCTGCAAGGTATACTGGCCCCACTAGCCGTGGTCTAAATCTGGCTCCGGTCCAGTTACAGAGAAAAGCATGGTCAGTTTGTGCATGACAGAGACAGAGAGAGGTTTGCTCAATCTCAACAGTTTAGATATTACAACTTGATTATAATTACCAATGATACAGTATTTAGAATTTACCTATGCACAATGGAAAAACACATCCTATCAGCTCACTCTTTTTTTTCTCCTCTAATGGACAGTAACTTTAATTATATTTCTTTCTTTCCACATGGCTGAGATCTTACATTCCTCCTCCGGAATTGTCATTAAATGATTTTCCCCACAGACAAATATAAGTCCTTAGTCATGTGGCCTGACAAAACGAACAAACATCTCATTCCACAATTGACTTGGCATGAGTAAAAGGTCACTTTGTGGTTAAACTACTCTGATTAATAATCACCTTCTTTGGATAAAAAACCTTTTGTTGTTTAAAGGAGAAAATATCCAAATAGGTTTCTCATTACTATGTCTAAATACTCATTACAAATGTGAAGTAGGTATCATTTCCATCATTAAGTCAAATCAAATGTTTTTCCATAGTTTGTTTCACAATTATACATTTGTAACAAATAGGGATATAGTCAATTAGTTTCTTTAGGTGGTGTCTTGTCTTGGTTCTTTGATATCCTAGGTCGATCTTCAACAGAGGGACCTTATGCGTTTCCGGTAGCAATAAGGCACTATCTGATGATGATGGAGCATTCTTCCATTATTGTCTGCTTTAGCCTTGTTGTCCTTTTGTCTTGTTGCTGTGTTATTGAGAGACTCACAGTAGAAATTATTTCATTCACCATCATGATGCTTACTCAAATGTTTTAACAGTGTTATTGAAACTCTAAATCCTCACCCCCTACTTTTCTCTCCCCTATTGTTCGTTGTGCTATGTCCCCATTGTCTGATCTCAAAGGTTTAATCCTGTTGTGGTGAATATGTACAACAATCTTTAACAACCTGACAAACTCCTGCAACTGAGTCTAGTGCGCTATTTGGTTTAAATCCCTGGATGTCACGACGCATGCGAACAAGATTAGTATCAGAGTCTTCAGTTAAAGTAATGTCTGTTTCGTTAGTTATCACCCAGATCGTATACATAACCGATATTGTGGCTAGTATCCCCCTGATCCATAATGAGGTCTGGATCACACGGTTTCTCTCGGCACGCATCGTCTGTCCGGTATCTCTTGTCCTAGTTTCAATCTTAATACACAACAACATCAAGAATAGCTGTTAATAGCAGAGATAGTCATCATTATGGTACTGGAATCAGTAATCGTTTGTCATAATACGTGTCCGTTTTCCCCTTTGCTTGGGTCCTATCGTCAGAGTTGAGAGTGGGTTGGGCTTCCCGTGGTCCCCCCAGTCTAGTGAGTTATGCACTTGCCTGCTGAGACAGTTTTAGATACAAAGGTTGCACAATCGTTAAGTACAGTTAGACAGACACTTTAGTTTCTCGTAAATGGGTTAACTCGTCCTTCATCAATGCTCCTAGAGGAAACAAAAGGATTTGTCATTTGAGGTTCATGGGTATCAAACTAGGACGTGGGTTGTGAAAAACCGTGAACCGTCCCTTTAATTTCCAAATCAGTCTTCAATACTTAGTTTAGTCACTGTCAATGTGTCAATTCCCATAAGCATATTTTTTAAATGAGGTAGATAGGTTCTATTCTACCCGTATGTTAAAAAATTCTGATCACAATTATTACTGATAGCGTGGATACTTCCCCGTTGGTCTATGTACAGTATAAGCGTATTTTGCATTAAGGTTTAAGTTTGTTGTGAACATTTAAATGTTCTCTCCCTCTCTTATAATCAATATTTCTCAGTCAATCACCCGTTGGTTTTAGTATATTTATCAGAGACATTCTTGAGTCAGTGTGAATGGTTTTCTATCATAAATGTTGCATCAACGTGTAATGCTCGTGCATTCAGCTGTTGGCCGATTAACACTGTTGATTGTGTGAAGTACTGTCATATTCGTATGTGTAATTGCTTTATCAAAGTCTGTAGTCTGTCATGTCATTATCATGTTTCCGCTTTCAAACAGAAAAACTACATCTACATTTACAGTTTACACAGAGAATTATCATTTGTGATTTCCACTTTCTCTCATCTGGTTCAATCGTTCAATATCTTTTTCGCCCCCACTTCTGTTTAGAGTGGCCCTTCAGCAGCGACCCCGTTTTAGTCCGTCGCCCAGTTTCTCTGCATTTTCTTGGTTCTGTCAGGAGATAGAATTGGCAAGAGTTGTCATAATGTTCCAGGTGTTGTCCGTTTGGGATTATCCTCCCATCAAAATGTCACATATTCCTCTTTGCTTGTGTGAACATTAACAGTCATTAATGCGTGGTCTATGTCTCTGTTTACTAAGTAAATTCAAATGTTACGTTTGCTGAGTCAATGCAGAATTGTATGATAATTACCATAAGGGACAACTACATTTACATGTATGTGTGTAACACTTTTATGTGTTATCTGCAAGAATGCGTGTCTGTGTCTCTGTGTCACAGAAGCTGCGTCTTGTTTGCAAGAGCAGTTCTATTAATAGTGTAGGTTCACAGTGTCTGTCTGCCTCTGGTGCAGCTTTGTGGAGCACAAATGCACTCGTCTCTTACCACTTTTTGAATGTTAGTACTAAGCTATTTCGCTTGTCCTGAAAAATGCAATGGTTATTCATTTCACTCTTTACTATTTGTTTAAAATATGTTAATCAAAACAAGGATTATTATTACTTAACTCAATGATTTCGCTATAACTATAACTATATAACTATATCACACGACATGCATGTAAGACTTCATTACCCATAATGCTTAGTATTCATTCCATCCGTCTAGTTCTGTGTATTGTGCAAGCTCCAAAGCTTGTGCTTGGGGTTGCTTAAACAATCCCAGAGCGTCCAGTTCCCTTATCCGTTTTTCTATCAATGCTGGGGTCAATGAGAAAATGTCTGGTGTCGATAATTTGAAGTTTTTCGCATCGTCTCCAATACCATCTAGAATCATGTTTGTAAAAAATACGTTTTGTTTGTCCTCTAATTCCAAATTTGCCTTTTCTTTCCAGGTCTTTTGGAATCTGATTACAAAGTCAGACATTGTTTCATTAGGCTTACGTTTACAGTTAAGAATTTGTGAGATATCACGGTTTTGGCTGGCATGGTCGTTTAGAAATTTGGTTAATTGTTCAATGTGAGTATTCTTGTGTTCCTTATCAAGCCATGGGAAACGTTCTTTTATTGTTTTTCCTTTACATGGTCCATCATTTTGTTCATTTAAAGTTTCGCAAGCATTTATCAAAGTATCAATTCCGACATCTGGCATTAAAGTGATCAGAATGTATCTTAAATCCGTGCCATTCAAATTACCATGTAACAACATTGTTTTATACCAATTTATGAATTCTTTAGGGTTAATCCAGGGTTTGGGTGCGTCTTCTATAATCTTAGATACGTCAGATAACGTTAATGGTTTGTACAGAACTTTCTCTTCTATATTTAGCAACGGTGCCTGCACCTGGACCACGCTGCATGTCACAGCCTGCTCAGCCCGTAATTTTATGGGAGAGACACTCTCTACCTCCCGTTTCTTGCTAGGCCTATCATGTTCCTGCTTTCTGACAATATTACCAGGCCATTGTTTAGACATTATTAACCATGCTTGATAGACTTCTTTCATGTAATCGGTATCCCATGTTGGATCTCTAATTGATTTGTTTGATATCAAATATTCGTCAATAATCTTCAGTTTATTCTTTTCAAAACTCCCGATACTTGGGAAATTATCGTCACTCCATTCCGCAATCTTTGTTAGAAATGGTTCTGCATAGAATGGTCCTAATTTAAGTAAAATCCATCCTTTTTGTGTCACTGTATTAGTGTATTTTATCGGAATATCAATTATATGTGGATCAATTTTCAATAGTTTCTTAATGGCTTTCCTTTCTGCCCGTGGTAGATCTCTCTCAGATTTATATTTCAAGGTTCGTTTATCACAATTTACCGTCCTAGAAGTTTGATTACCCATTTTTTTCATTAATTAAAATGCACACAATGTTAGTAAAAGGGAATTCTTTTATCTAAATTGTCTCGTTAGAGCTTTATAGTTACACAATTCGTGTTCATTACTTCTTGTATACTTTAATTCAGTCTGTTGTATTGCGTTTCATCAAGGTCATTTAAATCCACGTCTCATCTATTCTATCCTGTCTCAATTAGTCAATCTTGTCACTCAAATCTGTTACGCTTTAACATTTAACACAAAAACCATATCTGTTCAAATTCTTATCGTCCTACAACTGTCTTTTTACCGCTGTCCTTTATTCCTTCATTATTCTATTTCTCTACAGAATATACCCACATTGCTTGACCTCTTATAAAACACTTTTCTTTAATCACACCTTAATTTACATACCATAACCACTTACGTGTTAATCCCTTATTCATTTAACCGTCTTAATCAACATTCTACTTCTGCATAGTTTCAAATCCTGTGCTATAACACAATACCTTATTTCTGTACCTTACAGATAAACATAACTTTGTTGACTCAAGCGTGATCTGCAGTTCACCTTATTTCCTGTCAAATACCTCAATATAAGATCTGTACTGTAACCCTGTCCACAGTATTACCATTACTTGTTTAAATAAAAACCCACAGAATGCCCAATTCCGTTTAATCAATTCTTCTATGAATTAATCAATATCCAGTTTCAGTATATCTCCTCCAGAGTGACACCTAGCAGCTCTGTCCTTTTATAACGTATTATCCAATATGTGAATTAATGACCTTCATGTTTATCAACAGCAGTACTCAAACTTAGTTTAATATTAGTCCTTTAACTTTCAATTTAGTTATTATCCCCCATCATCACATCCATCCCATTTTCTCCTTTTAAGGAAAGAAATTACAGGTTTTTTGTACAGCTGGGAAGATAGTCAATATGGTTAGACATTTCCTACCTTTTGAAGCTGATCCTGTTCGAAAGCGCCAATTGATAATAGATGATTCTCTGATGATGGGCGGAGGCCGAGATTTGTTGATTCCCCAAAGTAATTAATTAAAGCTTGCTCAAAGTAGACAATTAAGATACAAGTTTATTCACGGCGCCGGGTGTGTTCAGTCGCAGGCACAGACAGAGAACGCACACAGAATGACATTCACAGTGCCTCCTTATAATCTAGATTCCTGCTGACACAGGAATCAGCTGTACCTTGCAAATCATTATTCATGATTACATCCCATAACGGGTTGGTCGTCATGGCAATTCAGTTACCTGACTCTGGTCAGCTGACTGGCCGGTCCTAAATATACTGACCTATTGACCCAGTCTCTCCCCTGGCCCCTTAGTCAGGTTTCCCTGCTGCAAGGTATACTGGCCCCACTAGCCGTGGTCTAAATCTGGCTCCGGTCCAGTTACAGAGAAAAGCATGGTCAGTTTGTGCATGACAGAGACAGAGAGAGGTTTGCTCAATCTCAACAGTTTAGATATTACAACTTGATTATAATTACCAATGATACAGTATTTAGAATTTACCTATGCACAATGGAAAAACACATCCTATCAACAGGTGAATAGTAGCAGGGTTTCAGGGTTTTTCCTGCATAGAGAATTATGAGGCGGCCGCCTCCGTCATATTTCTTGCCGCCTCCAGCTCTCGTCAAAACTCTGACGGTCGTATTTTCGACAAGCGTTGCACTCGGTGGATTTCTGTCATTTCTAACTGCAATTGCGGCACTGCGCCCATGTGGTGGCAGGGGCGCTATTTAACCTTAACCCTGGTGGCGCTGTGCTGCAAATAAGCTTAGCTTTGGTGTTTGCTAGCGAAGACAAAACAAGGAACCAGCCAGCAACATGTGGAGCCCTGGGCTTGCACACTCGTCACTTTGTCAACTGTCAGAATAGTCTTAGGTCGAAACGTTATTTCATATCAAAAATCCTGAAAGTCACATTAGTTGGCTTGCTGTTCCATTATCCAGAATGACAAGTTGAGCCTATACTAGTGTTAGTCAGTGCTCCTTTTAATGTATTATTTGCAAAATGATCAGTTTTTAAGTCTGTCAGGGGTTTCAATTGCTGAAAAGTTGTATTAATCAGACAGTCAACAATAGGTTTTGGATTTTATTTTTTATGTATTTTTTATTAAAAGATTTAACCTTTATTTAACCAGGCAAACATGTAAGAACAAATTCTTATTTGCAAATGCAGCCTGACCAAAAAGCAGTGGCTCTTTGGGGGGGGGGGGACTAACAAACCTTCTCTGTCATAACCTCATTTTGTGGCAGGAAAAACCCTGAGTAGCAATGCTGTTCTTATTTATTTATTTATTTCCAGTTATTGTGCTTATTGTGCTGTTGGTATAGCCTAATGTCTGCTGGAGTGTTCAATAAAAGTGATCAATAGTGAAATGAAAAACTGCCGGTACGCATTCGGTATTCGGACAAATGTTTCCTTAAATTCAGCTTCGGCCAAGACATTTCAATTGGGTGCATCCCTAATTTAAATGACACAGTTCTATCAAGGATGGAATATTACAGTTTTCCATTACAGGTATCCTAACACTCTGAACACTTCATGTTCCCACAGCGTGTGCAGACTCCAGAGATGTGGTGTTACTTCTGGCACTGCTGAGTCTATGGAAGCAGCACTTGTTCTCATGTTGTTTCTAATCCTGTATATGTTCCTATTCTTACAGGAGAGAGCTCCAACCCAGACTCAGACATGGAGCCCAGCTCCTCCGCATCAGGAAGCCATAAACAACACAGACGGTGGAGGAGGAGCTCAAGACAGAAGAATCACCACTGTTTAGATTGCAGTGAGAGTTTCATTTGTCCAACTCACCTTAAATCACAACCACAGACTCAAGGAGGACAGAAGACTCACTCTTGTCTTCAGTGTGGAAAGAGATTTGGTTATATGAGCAAACTAAAGAAACACCAGAGAATACACACAGGAGAGAAGCCATTCTACTGCTCCCAGTGTGGGCAGAGTTTCAGTAAGGCAGGAAACCTAAAGAGTCACCAGAGAATACACACAGGAGAGAAGCCATTCTGCTGCTCCCAGTGTGGGCAGAGTTTCAGTGAGGCAGGATCCCTAAAGAAACACCAGAGAATACACACAGGAGAGAAGCCATTCTGCTGCTCCCAGTGTGGGCAGAGTTTCAGTCAGGCAGGACACTTAAAGAGCCATCAGAGAATACACACAGGAGAGAAGCCGTTCTGCTGCTCCCAGTGTGGGAAGAGTTTCAGTCGGGCAGATGAACTAAAGAGCCATCAGAGAATACACACAGGAGAGAAGCCGTTCTGCTGCTCCCAGTGTGGGCAGAGTTTCAGTGTGGCAGGAAACCTAAAGAGTCACCAGAGAATACACACAGGAGAGAAGCCATTCTGCTGCTCCCAGTGTGGGAAGAGTTTCAGTCGGGCAGGACACTTAAAGAGCCATCAGAGAATACACACAGGAGAGAAGCCGTTCTGCTGCTCCCAGTGTGGGAAGAGTTTCAGTCGGGCAGATGAACTAAAGAGCCATCAGAGAATACACACAGGAGAGAAGCCGTTCTGCTGCTCCCAGTGTGGGCAGAGTTTCAGTCAGGCAGGACACTTAAAGAGCCATCAGAGAATACACACAGGAGAGAAGCCGTTCTGCTGCTCCCAGTGTGGGAAGAGTTTCAGTCGGGCAGATGAACTAAAGAGCCATCAGAGAATACACACAGGAGAGAAGCCGTTCTGCTGCTCCCAGTGTGGGCAGAGTTTCAGTGTGGCAGGAAACCTAAAGAGTCACCAGAGAATACACACAGGAGAGAAGCCATTCTGCTGCTCCCAGTGTGGGAAGAGTTTCAGTCGGGCAGGATCCCTAAAGAGCCATCAGAGAATACACACAGGAGAGAAGCCATTCTGCTGCTCCCAGTGTGGGAAGAGTTTCAGTCAGGCAGGATCCCTAAAGAAACACCAGAGAACACACACACTAGTTAACACGACTGCTCCCAGTGTGGGAGGAGTTTAAAGGAGGCAGGAGCCCTAAAGAAGAAGGGGGGGGTCTGCTGGCTGCACCATCATATACTGTATGGATATGTACTTGTTGATCGGATCAGGGAGAAGGTTGTGTCATGACATGAGCCTTTTCTAGATTATTTTCTCTCAATGTCTCCCGTCCTCTCCTCCTACCCTCCCTTCCTCTCCCTCCTTCCTCCCCCCTCCTCTCTATTTTACAATGTTCATACATTATAATATTATAACAGTTCTATCTGTTTGTACTCTTTTTCTTCATTATTAGTCATTTAATTTCACTGAATTACTTTTTAATACTTGAATATTTCTTTCTTTTTGCTTTGAAAACTGATATCCTGTGTTAGACTACCTGTCGTACCACCCCACACCAGTAGGGTACCACCATAAGTGTTGGGCTTGAGTTACCTGGCGAAGCTTCAGTTTTTCTTTCTAGAAATTAGTTTGTCTTGGTAACAGTGGAGTCTGGTACTTTGCACAATAAAATGCTGAGAATTATACAGTTAACTGTGTCTGCTTGTTATTTCATGTCCCTCTCTGACATCGATTGAAGTTCGTTGCTGTAGAGCGCCATCTACTGGTGACAGTGTTGAACCTGTCTGCATGTGGCTCCTGTGATTAAATAAATGGCTGTGTTCGGAATAGCATACTAGCATACTACTCATACTAGATATGACGTAGATTTTGAGTATGTAGTACGTTCCGAACGTACAGTATGCGAGATTTGAGTATGCAAGACATTTAGTAGGCGAGCAGTTATTTCCGGGAAATTTGAAGTCGGTTTTGATGGACACTATCTCGTCTCCTATTTCCCTAAATGCATTTCGCGTCCAGGGTTGCCAGATGGGGCGGGTCACCGCCGAATGGGCTACTTGATTTTGAGGTTATAGAAAGTTTAGGCTGTAAATTGTCAATCCCATCTGGCAACCCTGTGCGCTTTCAGCCTCGTCAAACTGCGTCATACAAACTTGTCATACAGCTATTGTTTACATCGTCCGATAGCCTGGGGACCGAAAGCTTGCAATAAACATTGTTTTTTGCACATATTTGAGTGTGCAGATGCTGCTTTTTTGCACTCTATTTGATACTCTTCAGCTGCAGCACCCCAGCTAAGTCTGATCACGGATGAGCGGTGGTATTTTCACTATACTTGGAATTAACATGATGAAATGCATTCTTAGACATGACTACATCGTCATGATTACAAATATGCCACTTGAAATGCATGAAATCCAAGTTTATTTGTGTCTTACACACATGTTCGCCTAGTATTTGACTGTTTGTAGCCCAATCACGAATGATCCCAGTATTGTAGCTTCAGACGGACAAGTTGGTTGTAGTGCTTGTGTGACGGGGTGTATCTTTGCATGAATCACTCTCAGCTGGATGGCTCACGTTCATTTATTCTGTAGAAAACATACAGTGCATCAATTTGTGGACACGGTTGCAGGGTCATCAGGCTAGATTCCAGTCAGTGTTTTCAGATGAACTGAGCATACAGTAGTCACTCATACTACACAAATTATAACAATAATATGAAACAAAAATACAAAATGTGTAGACTACATAAATCCTCACTTGTGTGATCGTATAGTGGTATTTGAACAGTCAAACAATCAATTATATATATATATTAACAATAACAATACAATGCATAGAAAAACAACGCAACTGGAATACACGCATGCACACCACGTGCAACACATGGCTGCAACCTGACTGCTAGGTTAGCTGCGAGCGTGGTGCAATCTAGCGAGATGGAAAACCCAACCTCCTACAATACGGTCTACTAACTTTGGCAGAACAACAGACATACAATAGCACAACAATAATAATATTACCTGTAGAAAACATACAGTGCATCAATTTGTGGACACGGTTGCAGGGTCATCAGGCTAGATTCTAAAATGATGTTACACACGGACATTCACGTTAGCGCCATCATTGTTAACAACAGAAAACTCACATTAACAAACTTGTGATATGTTCCAAACTAAAATACTATAAATGGGGAAACTCAAAACAGCTATCTTACTTATCAAACATTCAAATAAAACATAGGTACATTGATAATCTCTCAAACGATATTCGATCTCAGACCCTGTAGAAAACGTGACCTACCCAGTCAATGTTTTCAGATGAACTGAGCAGGATCATGTTGCGTCCCGCGCTATGCACTGTACAGCTGTATTTACATTAAACCCCTAGAGGGCGCAGTTTAGCTCTATTTTAGCTATAATTGAACTGTACTTTCTACTCCGTTACACTTGCCCACGATATGTTATTGCTCATATATATTTATTTTAATCATGTTATTTTACCAACTGTTAAGACAACAATATAGTAAGCTAGTAGCAGTATGCCGAGCAGTGTCGACATCGATGGGGGTCTCCAATCGACTCCATTCAAAGTGATTTACGATCCCGCCCCTCTCTCCTGTCCGGACACATTTGAATTTTCACCGTAAGCCCCGGTAAAGCGACGTTATTAACCCGCAAAGAGTGTGCCCCGGGCACCGTATTTGTCCGTGAATAACACCGGCTAGGAAGGTGGTAAAAACACAATACTACTTTGCTAACTTCACCATACGGTCATTTTGAGCCATCAACCACCCCGCTGGCACCCCGGGAAGTTATGTTTCGAACCCCGAGAGCATGCATAAATGTCTATCCGGAAAAAGTACGCTCTCCTCGGCCGCTGCACGCGCCTCTCCTCGGTAACGCGGAGGAACGAAAAGCTTACAGCACCGTGTATTCCCAGGCGGTCTCCCATCCAGGTACTAACACGGCCCAACCCTGCTTAGCTTCCGAGGTCGGACGAGATCGGGCGTATTTATTTATTATCAAAAATACATTTCACAGATAATTTTTTCAGTTGGTTATTTACATTATTCACAAAACACATACAGATACGATACGTAAATAACACAGTGAGACATGACAGACAGCACAACACAAAATGTGGGACAGACATAGAATAGACAAAAGACGACAACAAAAAAGACCAAGTAGCATACCAGGTCTTATCTATGCCTGGCAGCCCTTGGTAAAATCATAAAAATCATAAAATCAACATAACAAATAAACCATACGCAAAATAATCCAAACAAAGAAACAATAAAGAATGCTGCAACAAATAAAGAAATGATAAAACAATAAAGAATGATAAAGCAAAAGATACGACACATAAAAAACACGGTGATTCATGACAGACAGCGCAAAAAGTGGGACAGACACAACCCTAACCCTAACCCTAAACCCTAACCCTAAACCAGAATAGACAAAACCAACATGAGACCAAGTAGCATACCAGGTCTTATCTATGCCTGGCAGCCCTTGGTCAACTCAGAAAAATCATAAAACAAACATAAACACTGACTCAAAACCAAACACAGATACTAATCCTCTATATTAAAACCTAACATCCCTGATCCCGTAATAGTCACCAAAGTGCTATTATTGACAAAGTGTTTACAAAAATCTGCTTTCCCCAGTGTGTGCACTAACCTAACATACTTTTTAAATAGTGACACAAACAAATCCCACACCCTGGTAACTTTCCCCTCATAATGTGCTACATTCCTCCTACATACAATTGCATACCTTACGTGACTCAACAAAAAATGTACCAAATCTACGTTCACTTCTTTCTTTTTTCCCACCACCCCAAACAATAACAATTCCTTCCATTCAATCTCATTCATGACGGTAACCCCACAGTGTACACTTAACAACCCCTTTACTTTCACAAATAAGACAGACAAACTTGGACATTCAACAAAAAAGTGGTCAAAATGTTCATCCCTCCCTTTACATACATCACATACCCTACCTACATTCCTATCCATTTGGTGCAATACGACATTTGTGTAAACCCTATTGTGCCTAATCTTAAAATCTTTGTGCTCACATTCTACGCTATTATATTTCACACCCAAATTTGCCCATACCTTTCCCACATCAAAACCTTCAAAAACCCTTTCCGACACCTTCTCTGACGCTGGCCTCACCAACCCATCACCCAGTAAATCCATGTATATCCCTTTTGTTTTCACATCCTCAAACTTGACCTCTAAACCTTTCCTTTCTACCCTTAATTCTACCATCCTTTTTTCCTCACCTGCCTCTCCCTGTCCTAACATTAAAGTTTTCCATTCCCTACTTATACTGTCCCTAATTCTATTATACACTCCTGCAATCCCACCTATTCTTATATCCCTATTCACTGCCCTTATTCCCTGCACTATCTCCTGCTCTGTTTTGAAATTGTTCTCTGACACTAAATGTTTTACCTGTCTAAACCCTGCCTGTTCAAAGTGCTTACTAACTATCATCTTGCTATTATACTTTATCTTGGGGTTAAAAAAGATGGGCTGATTTAAAACCTCATCTTTCCCTACACACTTGTACCTTACCTGCTCTAAATATTTCCCCCATGCCTCAAACACCTCTCTATAAAACAGTGACATTCCCTCATACCGTGGTTTATTAAAAACCATTAAAAGACCATTCACACCACACCCCCCATACCTGTGCAAATAATCCTCAAAGAAACCCATCCAACAATATTCATCCCTACCATACAAAAACTTTTTCACAATTTTGACCCTAAGTGCCCTTTTCTTCACCTCTATATCTATCAATTTTAACCCCCCATTCTTATAACTATTTATTAACACCCTGTGCCTAATTAGTGCCTGCTTGCTATCCCACAAAAAACTATTTATCACCCCATTCAATTCTTTCGTGACCCACAAAGGTAAATCTAGTGCACTTAAAACATGGTTCACCTTTGATAGGATCAGGCAGTTTATTACCGTCACCTTCCCCCTTAGTTTCAGTTTTCTCCTTCTCCATGAATTCAGTGTTTGTTTCACCCTGTTCAAAATCCCTGTCCATGTTACATCCCTTGCTTCTTTTTCATTCACACCCACATTCACTCCTAGCACTTTTATCATTCCTTTTGCCACTTTCAAAGGTAAATCGCATTCACTCATGTCTACACTCCCTACACACAGTATTTCTGACTTCTCTACATTCATTTTGGCCCCTGATGCTTTCCCATATACTTCTAATAACTTGACTACTCTCTTCACACTATCTACGTCCCTAACTGTTATGTTTGTGTCGTCTGCATACTGATGTATTAAACTCCTCCCACCCCCTGGAATATGTATACCCTGAATGTGTCTGTCTGATTTTAACATCGTCGCCAGTGGCTCTGCTGTAATGCTATACAGCAGACTGGACAACGGACAACCCTGCCTAACTGATCTTTCTAAACTAAAACTATCTGTCAAAACTCCACTACACTTTACCCTACTCTTTGCACAACTATACAGTAACCTAATCCACTGAACTATCCTCTCCCCAAAACCAAACTTCTCTAACGTCCTAAACATAAACTCATGCTCTACTCTATCAAAAGCTTTATTGAAATCTACACTCAACACTATCCCTCCCTCTTCCTTCATGTGTTTCACTGTATCCCTGACTGACCCTATTGTATCCGCTATATCTCTCCCTGGTATGCTATACGCCTGAGTCGATGACACTATGGACCCTACTACTGACTTAATCCTATTGGCTAAAATCTTCGCTAACACTTTGTAATCTGTATTCAATAAACTAATCCCTCTGTAATTCCCTAACTGTAACTTACTACCCTTCTTGTATAATAAAGTAATTAACCCTGTTGCCATCGACTCACTAACCTTCTCTACCCTTTCCATTTCCTTATAAACCCTCAACAAAATCTTACTAAGCACTGCACTAAAACACTTGTAGAATTCACCTGGTAAGCCATCAGAGCCCGGGCTTTTGCCATTATTTGAGCTCTGAATGGCTAAGGTGACCTCCCCCTCTGATAAATCCCTATCACACCCTTCCCTGTCACTATCCGCTAACCTATGCTCAACTGTCCCCAAAACTTCTCCTACACTGTCATTGTCTACACTACCTTTTTTGAATAAATTCTCATAATACTCCTGCACTGTCTCCAAAACCCAAGATCGCTGTACCCCGTGAATTTGTGTTGTATATCCCCTATTTCCTTTTCTATCCCCTGTGACACTAAACATAAATCAATTCTACTCTGCTTCAAAACCCCACTAACTACCTGTCTTCTCGAAAACTCTCTCTTACTTGTGTTCCTAACTCTCCACACATCTATTACATTTCTCTGCTCTATCATTTCTAATAACCCCCTCCTAGCTGAATCTGTCTTAAAACTATCTACTCTATAAACATCCATCTTAGTGCAAAATACATTAAAGTCACCCACCAAAATACAATTCCCTGTGCAGTGCAAACCCAGTTCTACAAAAAAATCCCTCTTTTCAACCTCTCTATTTGGTGCATACACATTGATTAATCTAAACATAACATTATTTATATTAAATTCTATCCCTATTACTCTACCCTTCCCGTCATTCAAAACCTCTCTTACATTCTCTACCCTATTCTCTTTAATTAATATTGCTACCCCACATGATTTGTTTGTCCCATTATTTGCAAACAGCATACCCCTCCATTTCCCCTTGATTTCTGTCATTTTGGTGTCTGTCCACTTTGTCTCCTGCAGTATCAGAAAATCAGATGTGAAAGTCACCAGCACCTCCTCCAGCTTCTCCATATTGTTGAGCCCATTGATGTTTATGGAGGAAAGCGTGACCATTGAAAACAAGTGTAGGAGGATAAACATGTTTACTACCATTTTAATTTTATTTCTTGTTTCCCTCCGCTTTCTGCTGCTTTGACTTGCGCTTTAGTTTCCCCTCTAACAGCGCCCTCTTCCTCCCTCCCACTATCGTCAACAGCTCAGACTCGTCTTGCTCCCCGCACCCATCGTCACTGACACTTGTTAACATCTTTTCAGATGTTTTCGGGGGGGGGCTTACGGATACGGCCCCTCGCCATTCCGACTCAGTGTTCATGGGGGTTCCCTCCTTTGATTTGTTGCCTGCCTCTTGTGCTTCTTTCGGGCGCACGACTCTCGGGGGCAAAGGCTCTTGTTGGGAACCTCTCCCCCCGGTCGTCTGTGCGCTCCCTTGCAACTCCGATGCCTGGGTTACCCCCATAAAGCTGTCGAGGCTCGACCCCATGCCCCCCCCCCCACTCTCTCCTGTCAGTCCCGACCACCTCGTACTCTGAGTTTCTGACACAGTCTGAGCTGTCAACGATACTCCCTCCTCCATCCCCTCTTCCTCCTCTCCCTCGCTCTTCTCTTCCTCTTCTCCCTCTCCCTTCTCTCCCTCTCCCTTCTCTTCCTCTTCCCCCTTTCCCCCCTTCCCTTCTTCCTCCCTCTGTCTAAAAACAGTGGATGGACTCGTCACTACTTCCTCTTCCTCCCTACACTTACATTGGGATTCCAGGTCCCCACACCCCCTGCACTTGTTTTCAAAAGTCGCGCATTCCCTCGCATAATGCCCGCTGAGCCCACACCTTCTGCACCTGAACTCGGGACATTCCCGTAGGATGTGCCCTGGCTGCAGACACATCCTACACACCTTCACCTGTCTGTCATGAATCACCCGAAAGAAATCAGACCCATTGTCCGTCTCGAACTTGGTCGAGTACGGCAGTGACTTAACAACATCATTTAATTTCACCTTAACAAAACGTGTACCTTCGCAAATGCTGGTCCCCGGCCACATCCTCCTCTTTATCGGGGAGACCGCTTGCACCCCCCAGTCCGATAGTTTCCGTAAAATGTCCCCGTCTTTGGTGTAGACCGGCAGCCCGATGAAGGAAACCACCATCTCGTCCCCGCACAGCTCCCTCGCCATGACCCTCGTCTCCTTGATCTTGAAGCCGTCGAGCAGCCTCTCTTTCCCCTTTGGATGGCTCATCGTGACTTCGTATTTGTTTAATCTGATGTAGCGACAGCCCACGACGAGCCCGCACACCTCCTTCGTCGCCCGGAGCAGCGCCATCATCGTCACCTTCTCCTCGCCGACCAGCTCCACCGCCACCGTCAACTCCTTGCTGTAGGCCGGCTCCTCTCTCTCCTCTCTCCTCTCTCCCTCTCTCTCCTCTCTCTCCGCATTCGCCCTCGCTTCCGCCGCCTGCTTCTTCCTCGCTATTCACTCTCTCTCCTCTCTCTCTCCATCTCTCCCTCTCTGTCTCTCCATCTCCTCTCTCTCTCTCTCCTTCTTTCGCCATGCCGGTGTCCGTTTTCTTAGTCGTGTCGTCTGTCGTTCCGAGTTCTTTTACCATGTTTGAGCCGTCCGTGTACAAACAAAACGAAAAAACTAAAATATCCCCCCTAACAGCAAGCTGCTGGGGGAATAAACTCTTACACACTGACTCTCCTTTCACTCACACAAACTACGCAAATATTCAAACACCAAACTCTCATGCACACAATAATTTTCAAAACGCTCCCGCTGCTATCCCGCTCTACGACAGGTCGTATTCAGGCTAGTATGGCCGTGAGCAACAGGACCATGACCCTAAGCATCCATATGCCTGTGCCTGGAGCACTCTTGTTCATGGAACTTTATTATATAAGCACTCTATTTGTGGGTAGACTATGCACAAGGTGTCCTGGATGAAGGGAGAAGTTAAAATCGCTCTGAGAGCGCCGGAGCGCACACTGGGTGCAACGTCATAAAGGGACCAGGTAATTTGATTGGACAAGAGGCATTCCATGAGTGCTGATCATATTTCCAGGGCGAATTTACGAACGCAGCTAGCGAACAGAAGGCGCAAAAAATCGTCAGATCAGATATATAAACGTGTTATTTTGGTAAACTGGACACATTTTGGGAATATATGTGGTTACTTTCTCGCCTGAAAACATATTAAAACTTCATAAAATGACATGTTAACACTTGTAAAGCCAAAATTACATATTTTAGCTAATGGAGGTTTAAAATGGAGGTTTAAATTCGCCGCTCCCGGCGGATGCATAATGGTCGGCTGGTTTTCGGATACTACTATACTACAGTATTATTATGAATTTAGTAGGTAGTATGCAGTATATACTCATTGAGTATGCTAGTACGCTATTCCGAACACAGCCAATGTTTATCGGAGGAGAGAGGATGTGATGTCACCATGCCCTGAGCACTTCCTGTGCCCCCCTGAGACCACGCCCACCACTTCCTTATCATCTGTTGATGTTACCTCGATGGCGTTACCATGGAGATGTAATCTGTCAGAATATATCGACATTTATCCTCAAACTGACTCTAATCAAAGTATGGTTGCTTGCCTCTACCATGGAGAGGCTTCTATCACGCATGTCTGTGTTTTGATGTTTTCTGTTTCTAAATTTGGGCTGGGGTAGGTCGGAAGGACTTAGAGAGGTTGAAGATGCTTTTGACACTCGTTTCTAGGTGATGGGGATTAGTACCGCTCTCCCGCTGGTCTGCGCTAGAGAGGGTCACTAGTTTAAAGACTTCTGCCAGAGAGTCCAAATGTTAGTTCCTGTAAGGGGTGTCCATACTGTCCAATGAATCAGATCTTGGTAGGTGTGAAAGTCCTGTGGGGGGATTTGGGGGATGTGGCTAAGTTTCTCAATGGAGTTGTTTAGGTTGTTGAGTCTGGTTTTATGGTTATGAGGTAAATGGACAGAGTAGTTAATTTTAGGGACTAGGATTGTTTCCATTACTTAATTAGCAAATAAAGTAAATTAAACTATTAGAAAGTAAGCTTTACTTACCTATTATTGTGAATATTTTTTTTTAAAGGTTGAAAAAGGCCAGGAAAATATGTTTTTAATTGATTTTTGTGGACAGAAATGTCTAAGCTAATTCTTGTGGGAAGGTCTGGAATCGGTGGAATCTAAGTAATTGGGACTTTACTAGGCCTCTGAAGGTGTGGGGAGGATGGAAACTAGTTCGGTGGAGGAGGGAATGGGTATCAGTGTCCTTAAAAAACACTTTAATATCCAGTTTACCTGTTAGGGGGAAATTATTTCCTTTGAAGGTTGTGGTGTCTAGGAAATCAATGGAGTTAAAATCAAGGCTATGTTTGAGGGTAATGGATTTGTGGTGGGAATTTAGTATATTAGCGAATTCCTTGAATTCTTCCCTGTAGTAAGGCCAAATGCCCCATATGTCGTCTAAGTACCGGAGGTAGTAAGATGGTTTGAGGGGGCAGAGGGGGAGGATGGTCCTTTCCCATTCTGCCATATAGATGTCTGCCAGGGCTGGGGCAAATGTTTTGCCCATGGCTACTCCCTTGATCTGCAAGTAGGTTTGGCCATTGAAGTTGAAATCATTTTTGGTAAGTGCTATTTCCAGGAGTCTCATAATTTGAAAGTCCGGTCGACCCACTACCGGATTCTCCAATAGGCATTTGCGGACTGCCGCTAACCCTGGTGCAGTTTCGATGTTAGTATATAGGCTGTCTACGTCCATTGAAAAGAGTAGGTCATTGGGGCCCAACTGGGCTGATTTAACTTTGGCTATGAAGTCGTAAGTGTCTTTAACATAGCTAGAGTGAAGAGTAGCTAGGGGGTTAAGGAAATGATCAATATATTCTGAAATACCATAGGTCTCGCTGCCGCAGTCTGAGACTATGGGTCTGCCCGCTGGTATCTCAAGGGGCTTAGGCCACGAGGAAGGGGGTTTATGGATTTTAGGGAGGAGGTAAAAGCATCTGGCTTGTGGATCTACCTCACCGGCCAGGTAGCGTATTTGTTTGTCATTAATGTGGCCTGTGCCGTGTAATTCTGACAGTATGTCAAAGATTTCTAAGGCAGTGTTGGGGAAGATAGGTGCCGCTAGTTTTGTGTAATATTGTGGTAAATTTAATTGTCTTTCGGCTTCAGTGATGTATTGGTCTCTGTCCAAAACGACGACCACTGAGCCTTTATCTGCCGGTTTGATGATTATGTGTGGGTCATTTTGGAGTAATTTGAGGGCTGAGACTTCTTCTGGTAGTAGGTTGGGGGTTTCCCGGAGAAGGGGCATGGAGGAGATGGCTTCGTCATCCGCTTGCCTCAGACAGGATAGTAAATGGGGGAGTTGGGTGTAGGAAGGTTCCCAGGTGGATTTGGGTAGGAACCGGGGGATCTCTACTGTGTTTTTGGGGTCTTTATCAAAGAAGGCTATTAATTCTAGACGCCTGTGGTAGGAGAGAGCCTCCGTTTGTAATCGCGTGCGAGACCTCTTGGTTAAGTCGAGGGTGGGGATAAAGGAGAGGCCCCTTTTGAGTAGGGAAATTTGGGCTGGGGTAGGTCGGAAGGACTTAGAGAGGTTGAAGATGCTTTTGACACTCGTTTCTAGGTGATGGGGATTAGTACCGCTCTCCCGCTGGTCTGCACTAGAGAGGGTCACTAGTTTAAAGACTTCTGCCAGAGTGTCCAAATGTTAGTTCCTGTAAGGGGTGTCCAATGAATCAGATCTTGGTAGGTGTGAAAGTCCTGTGGGGGGATTTGGGGGATGTGGCTAAGTTTCTCAATGGAGTTGTTTAGGTTGTTGAGTCTGGTTTTATGGTTATGAGGTAAATGGACAGAGTAGTTAATTTTAGGGACTAGGATTGTTTCCATTACTTAATTAGCAAATAAAGTAAATTAAACTATTAGAAAGTAAGCTTTACTTACCTATTATTGTGAATATATTTTTTTCAAAGTTGAAAAAGGCCAGGAAAATATGTTTTTAATCGATTTTTGTGGACAGAAATGTCTAAGCTAATTCTTGTGGGAAGGTCTGGAAGAAAGGGATGCTGCATGGCCTCCAGAGAGACATGTGACAAATTCAAACACTGCTATTGGTTCCTTATGGCCCTGCCTCTTGTCGTGTATTTCATGCTCTGTAACCATAGCAATGGCCCTCTAATACACACAATGGATAGATTGTGAACATGCCCATCTGGCCTTTTGACCGGCCTTTTGACCAGCATGTGCAGTGGCTGTAATATCATCACGGGTAGATATAATTGCATTAGGGCCCGAGCCAGCAAGACGCCCATAGGATAAATTGCATTAGAATTGTATTAGACCATAGGGTGAATTGCATTAAACCAAGTGTATGGCAGATAACACACAGCAGGAACCCAAAGAATCCTTAGAATAGCCCCTGATAATAAGATAATAAGATAATAACATCCTACTTACAGGACAGAAAACTACTATGACTTCACTGGCAACTTTGTATCTGACCAAATTAAAATGACGTGGATAGCCTGGAGACACTGATCATTACCAGATGTTAACAAGACCATATCTCTGTTTTGATTGGCTCAGCGACAGTGACAGGGGGGGTATAAAATCCTGTACACACATTGATTCTTCCTCTTTTCTTCATATCCTGTGACCGATTCAGATGACCAGCTCCAGAGAGAGCCATGCTGTGTAAACCTGCTTTTTTTGAATAAACAGTCTTAAATTTGCTCAAGAACTCTTCTTCATTTTTAGCAGTAACAGATACCAAAATATACGAAACTCTTTTTCTAAGTATTGCATCATAACTGGGGATGCATTGTGTGAATGTAAAAGGCCAATAATGGCTAGAGGCAACAAGGTGCCATAGATGGTTAAAGACAGTCACGAGCACATGTCTATGTGACCACAGCGCTTTGAGTTGCATTTCATGTACGAAAGGCGCTATATAAATAAAGCTTTACTTACTTTACTTACTTACACAGTCGTGACCACATACTGGCGCAAAGTGCTGCACGAGGCAAGAGACCAGCCTTAGCTAGCTAACTAACAACCACTTTGTACTTCATACATTAGCTAATAGAGTCATCGTTGCTTCTGTAGTCTACAGTTAAAATGCATTGCTTTAGATGTATTAATTACTAACTGGCTAATATTATTGAACATTTAAACATCGCGTTAGAACAGGCGGCCTGTCTAAACTAGCTAAAATCACAACTGGTGGCAACTGGACTTGAAACCATCTCATGTGGCTCAATTAAAAGCTTATATTCTTTAATTACTTTGACAGTGATTATCTGGCAGCATGTAAGGTCATAAACATCGTGTAGCTAGCTCTATTTCCTCACAGAACGCCTTAGATGTACTTACATAGAAGTGACTTCTTTCAAATCTGATCAACTGTCTGCGAGACGAACTGTGTCAGGTGATTTATAGGGCTAATCATCCCTGAGTATCACTGCGCACGTCATACAATTCTCGTGTCATTCATTGGTTCACAGAATACTGAATTCTATAAATATGTTATTTATTGAATACACGGGCAGCATTTTCGACTCAAAGGAAGTAAAACAAATGTCTTACTATACACTGTACACATACTCATTGTATAGTTATATAGTAGGCTATACAGTTGGGTAGGAGAGAGAACTACTTTTTGGTAGTATAACGGCGCAGTAATCACTACGACCACGGACATTTCGGGGAGAGCTCTACCTCCCCTTTTCGTAATCAAGTCACATGCGATTTGCTCCAATCTAAAATATGTCCACTAGTTGGTATAGTCCGGTTAATATGTGAAAAAATAGTTCACTTTTTCATAAAAGCACAAAACTTGTACAGTTTGGGGTGCTGAACATTTTCAGACGTGGAGCCCTCGCAAAAACTCCTCCTAGTGGCCATGGCGGGCATTTTCCTTTCCGCCATAGCCCAATTGTGTATTTTGCTTCATATCTCCTGAACCAAACATGATAACACAGAACAAATTATGTCTACCCCTATGTTTTGAAGGTCAATGATTAAAATGATACCATACACAACATCATGAAGTATTCAGGTGGCCATGGCGGGCATTTTCCTTTCCGCCATAGCCGAATAATGTATTTTGCTTCATATCTCCTGAACCAAACATGATAACTTAACACTGAACAAATGATGTCTACCCCCATGTTTTGAAGGTCAAGGATTACAATGATACCATACACAACATCATAGTTGATAAGATGAATTACATACTGTATTCATTACAGTAATTGTCACTCAATATTTAATTTAATGTTTTCTTGTGCTACCCGAATTAAGAAATGAAAGTAAGTTTTTTTTTTTATCTTGTTATATGTATTAAGATGTACAGTAGCATTAAACTAGAAGACATGTTTTGATGCTGCTTATGACTGCATTCCGTAGTCCCTCTCTGGTCCGTCTCATCAACATCATTTGTTTTGATGTAGCCAAGATCAATGGGAAATGCCTGTTTTTGTGGAAAAGCACATAACAGAGCTGAACATGGATTCTGGATGGACATACTGCATCTAATTTCCTCTGGATGTTCAAAGGGGAAAGTGAAATGTGTGGTTACTTTTCCCCAGAAATTGATGTTCTGAAGTCAATGTTGTGCTTGTATGAAAGATATGATTTGAATTCACTATGTTGGCTGATAAGGATAATGGAAGGAAGTTTAGACAGTAAAACTACATATACAGTATGTTACCTATGGTTGCCAGCCAATGCCCTCTTACTACTGAGTCAACTCTCTTTATTTGTGACAACCAGACTAGTGCAGAACACAAGAGGCAGATGGAGAGTAAAACCCAAAGCTGGGTGTATTTATTGATTCCGGGGAATAGGGGCAGAGCTTCTATGAAGCAGGCAGATCAGGAGGGTCAGCAAGCAGGGCAGGCAGGTAGAGAGGGCAGGCAGGGCAGGGCAGTGCAGGCAGAGAGGGCAGGCAAGTTCACTCCAAAGTGCTCTTCAGGTAGCTGCTCCCCTCTCACAGGTAGTAGAGGAAGTCATCCAGGTTCATGTTGGGCTCTCTGTGGATGCTCTGTCCCACCAGGAAAGCAAGCTTGTGGGCGAGGAGGGGCACGCACACATGCAATGACATTTTTATCAAGTCACTGAACACTGAAGTCACTGATGCTGTGGGGATGCTAGAATTGTCCCCATTATGATAAAATCCACCATCCCCCCCTGATTTTCTTTTACAACTTGAGTACTGTGCATACTGTATAGCAACGGTAAGATGAAAGTCTGCCAACCAACAAAAGAAGTATATTGTTGTGACATTTCTATGGATAGGAGGGTTGAAGCTCATTTAATGGATAGTGGCAAGCACACAATAAGAATGTGACCTGCTACCCATTCTGAGTGAGAGTACGCAGGTGCCTGAGGCGGGGAATGTTTCTCCCTGGGTCTGAAGAGGAGAGAGAGAGAGAGAGAGAGAGAGAGAGAGAGAGAGAGAGAGAGAGAGAGAGAGAGAGAGAGAGAGAGAGAGAGAGAGAGAGAAGGGAGAGAGAGAGAGAGAGAGAAGGGAGAGAGAGAGAGAGAAGGGGGAGAGAGTTATCTCACCGTCAGTAACTCTGGTTTCTGCAAATAGTTGGTTGAGCACTGTAGTAGGCACATGTTCCTCCCACAGTGTGTTTGTTGAACTGAATAGTTCAGACTGAGGGGAGTGGTGATTGTTAAGGTGAGTTGCCTGCTGGGTAATTAGTGAATTGATTTCAGCTGTGCAGGCCATGACTGTCATCTAAAGTTTCTCCTCTGGGGAGAAAAAGGAGCTAAACCCAGTACTAAACACATTACTAAACTAATTTGAGTATATTAGGGGTTCTGAGAAGGTTTTGGGTAAGGGGATAATGTCTCTGGTTCAACCTGGGTAATACTGAGGTGATAAGAGTCTATCTAGAGTATTTTTTAATGGTTAAAAGTAAGGGGATAATATATATTCAGGCTAGTATGGCCGTGAGCAACAGTACCATGACCCAAAGTATCCATAAAGACCCAGCCTGGAACCTTGTTATTGATGTAACTTTATAAAATATGCGGGATAAAGCACTCTATTTGTGGGTAGAATATGCACAAGGTGTCCTGGTAGAAGGGAGAAGTGTGTTACAATGAATTCTAACTTTATTGGGGGCATATGGCACTCTATATGGGGCTAAAAAGTGAATTGGAACTGCTGCTCTCAGTCGATGTGGGCCTCCATAAATGGTAAGACGCTGCAATCTTGTGGGTGAAAATGGTAGTGACAGCCCAGTCGTGCCCGGCGTCCTGTGCATACGGCGTCCTCCTCCGGCCGCGGTCAAAGAGGTCGACGGCGGGAAGCTCGTGGAGATGATGCGCACCAGGGTCGGCCGCGGCGGTGGCGGTGGGGGGGGGAAGGCGTCTGGGGTAGCGGTGTGTGTTCTGGGCCCGGGGCCGGGGCCGGGGACGAGCCCTACTTCTCCCCCTCCACCTCCTCCTCCGCCACCTCCCCTCAGGGTGCCCGGGAGGACAGCTTGGCCCGTTCATCCTCTCTCTCCCTGGGTCGGCGCACGGCGACGGAGGCCCCCCTGGTGGGGCTACTACCACAGCAGCAGCAGCAGAATCCTCTGGGTCTGGGCGTGTCACTCTCCTCCAGCCACAGCCAGTACACCATCCTCCTGGAGGAACCCCCACCACCACCCCACTCCTCCTCCTCCTCCTCCTCCTTCTCTTCCACCCGGGCAGGCTGCTCCACACCGCCTCCTCCTCCTCCTCCTCTGCTCCACCCCCACCTCCCCCATCGCCCCAGGGAGAAGCACCACCACCACCACCACCACCACCACTGCCAGGCCAGACCTAAACTCCGTTCCCTCAGTGTGCAGTATGGCCTGGGAGAGAGAGAGAGGCCCCAGAGCTCTGTCCGCGGTCGCTCTCGCAGCATCCAGTACTGCAGCCTGCACGAGGAGGCCTCCAAGGTAATGCATGGATGCTGGTTCAGGACCCCAGTTTAGAGGTGTGTGTCTGTGTGTCTGTGTGTGTGTGTGTGTGTGTGTCTGTGTGTGTGTGTGTTTATGAGTGTGTGTGTGTGTGTGTGTGTGTGTGTGTGTGTGTATGAGTGTATGAGTGTGTGTGTGTGTGTGTGTGTGTGTGTGTGTGTGTGTGGATGAGTGTGTGTGCGTATGTGTTGGAGGGTCAGCAAAGGTAGAAGACAAATATCAGCTTGTCCCCCCCCAAAAAATCGAAAATGCTCATTCTATTCTATTTTCATTGTATTTCATCGCAGAGCTTGAATGGTAAAAGCCTCAGTAAGCCACAGCCTCCTCTATCCCAGAACCAGCCCCACCCCCTGGGGGAGGAGAGGAGGCAGAGCTGTCCTGTCCTGTGTAGGCGTCACACAGGAGGCGGGGGGGGTCCAGGCCGGGCAGACGTCACCAAGGCTGGAGGCTCCAGCAACTCCGGGGACGCCCAGGGTCTCCTCTCCCTGTCCCCCTCCTTGTGGAAGGCTGTGGAGGGGGTGCAGTACATCGCTGACCATCTCCGAGCCGAGGACATGGACTTCTCTGTAGGTGGATGAGTGACTGAATAAGAATACAGTGTGGTGTATGTTTTGTGTTGCACAAAGCTACATGCTTTGGAAGAGAAATCAATTATTTCACAACCTTATGGGTTCTGTGCTGTTCTACGTAAAAAAAGTTTAAATTATAAATGATGCCAGTGAGTTCATGATGTGGCTACTTTCTTCAAGGTCACATGACCACTACACAACAACACACTACAACAGAGTTAAAACCGGTTCACATAATAGGAAACATTATGATCATAATAACGGAACTAATAATCAACATTGTCTTGCTAATTCTCTGACTGGACTGAGACACGGATGTATTGTCGTGTCCATTGCCTTACAGGTCAAGCAGGAGTGGAAGTATGTCGCCATAGTGATCAACCGCATCTTCCTCTGTGTGTTCATCTTGGTGTGTATCCTGGGGACCGTCGGCCTCTTCCTGCCTCCGTGGCTAGCTGGAATGATCTAGAAGCTCCATAATTCCTTCTTTTTTTTTCTGAGTGGCTCATAT
Organism: Nansenia antarctica; assembly: GCF_963989245.1. Classification (NCBI taxonomy): domain Eukaryota; kingdom Metazoa; phylum Chordata; class Actinopteri; order Argentiniformes; family Microstomatidae; genus Nansenia; species Nansenia antarctica. The sequence goes on along the minus strand of NC_137685.1, from coordinate 14,057,265 downwards.
CCCACTCATATTTTTTAAATTGTTTTATTGACAGTTACAGTGAAGATTTAGACAGGAAGGATGGGTGAGAGAGAGAGGAGGGATGACATGCAGGATATGTCCCCGGCCGGAATCGAACCAGGGACCCTGCAGTTACATGGTCAACGCTTAACCCGCTATGCCACCTAAGCGCCCCCCTAGAAGCTCCATTCCTTTACTCAGTACTCAAGTCGTAAAAGAAAATCAGGGGGGAGGTGGATTTGATCATATGGGGACAATTTTAGCATCCCCACAGCGTCAGTGACTTCAGTGTCAGTGACTTGGTAAAAATGTCATTGCATGTGTGCGTGCCCTCTCCCTCGCCCACAGTATTTTACTTAATATGCGCAAAACTAAATGTTGAAATAGCAGTAACACCACGTTCATGGATAAAATGACATAAGGGATAGAAAGGGGGGATGGCAGTTTTAGAAGGGGGATGATTTTGACCGTTTTTATTTCAGGGGGGGATGCCATCCCCCCTCATCCCCCCTCAACTCGAGTGCTGCCTTTACTTCTCTCTTTGTCTCCTACTCTTCTTCTGCACTGATGTTATAGACCTGAACAGATTAAAACCATCAGCTGAAAGTCGTCCTCCCTCTTGTCTTCTTCTGTCCTGTGTTTCCTGGTCAGTTCGTGAGCTTAGAATGATAAGGTTCTATCTCCGTTTAGGGCAGTTCAGAGATATTGAGGGTCAAAGTTTTTACATTCCATTATGTTTTGTGAGATGGAACCTTTGTATTTTATGAATTACTAACTAAAAAATGTCAACATTTTAAAAATAACACCACACAGGCATTAATAAACACCTAATGGGTCAGATTATGTAAAAAAAAACTCAATTTTGACAACAATTGAGATAGAACCTTATAATTCTAACGTCACAAGTTAGCATAAAGGACATGTAGATAGAGAGATGAGGACGCTGCTCCTTTAGATCATTGGGACACACCTGGACTGGCTGTTGATACACAGGATATATTGAGGTCCATGAGCTATAAATAACAAATAAATGGCCGAAAAGGACATTCTGAAAGTAAGTGAAATGTGTTCAAAAACAATGAAAACTAACTTGCCCTCATAGCTGGTATTGCACTTTTTGGCTGAAATAACCTCAATTAAATCTCTGACACAGTTTTTTCCCATTCCTCCATGCAGAATTATTCCAGATGTGTGGTGTTTGAGGGGTGTCTTGTCTTGCATGCACAGCCCGTTTCAAATCACCCCACAGCATCTCAATAGGATTCAGATCCGGGCTTTCACTTCAGCCGTTCCAGAACTCTCCATTTCTTTCTTTTGAGCCATTCGTTGGTGGATTTACCGGCATGTTTTGGGTCATTGTCATGTTGCATGGTCCACATCTGCTTTAGCTTCAGTTTTGCATGGTCTCACATTTTCCTCAAGCACCCTGTGATACAATATAGAATTCCTAGTGGATTCTATGATGGTGAGCAATGACTTCTACAACAGCATGTTTGGATACTGGATTCTGATTGGCTAGCAACAGTGGTAAACACCCCCAACTCCCTTCAGTTCAGCTCCAACCGCATTTCCAGTATCAATGCGCCTCCCAATCAATCTGATTAAGAACACCTGTGCTGACTCCGCCCACTGTTTAGCCAATAGCGGTCTACCAATCTGGAGTGTCATTCCAAGGCACCAATCACGAACAAGTTGGCTCAAAGGCCAGTGAATTGTGGCCAAGCCTACAACGCAATCGTTAACGTTGTTTATGGGACTATATTCTGTGGCGGAAGGATATATGTATTCTGAAATGATTAATCGTTTAAAGAAGTTGTGGAACAGCAGTCAGTCTTCGTCAAACGAAGAAGTGAGAGAACGTGCTGGTATAGAGATGGTAAGTAAGCACGCAGATCAGAAAGAGAAGATGGAAGTACATCAGCCACGTGTTGAGGAAAAGCCCGGATGACCATCAACGCACAGCCCTCAGATGGACCCCTGAATGATGGACGAAGAAAAAGGGGAAAGCCCCAAAGAAACCTGGAGGAGAACCGTCGAGAGGCAGCGGGACATGCCGGGTCTGAGATCCAGGGAGGCGGCGGCCGCTGTGGCGAGGGACAGAGACCGGTGGCGTAAACTCGTTGGAGGCCCTACTCTTCACACCCGGGGGGTATTCCATCAACGTCGCTAAAGGAAAATCCTGGCTTATTTTTGATAACTTCTCGCGAGACTTATCAGAATATGCCTGGATATTTTTAGGAACTCTCGTGAGACTTGTCAGACTAAACCTGGATTTTCTTTTAGCGATGTTGATGGAATACCCCCCTGAAGAAAAAGGACCTAAGTCAAGTAAGTCAAGAAATGATTAATGATTGTAAATAAATGAATTTAATGTTACAACTTACAACTGTGTATTTTTTAAATAATGTTACATCTGTGCATTTTTTATATTATGTGGTAGCTTTTGTAGAAAAGCAATTAACCATTCGAGGGCAGGGGGTTGTGGAGACATTTACCACTGGTACAGGGTACTCCACAACCCCCTTCCTCTCATGGTAAGTTGCTTACATTTCCACCCCCATGCTTCACAGCTGGTATGAGGTTCTTGTGCTCAAATGCTGTCTTTGGTTTGTACCAAACAAGTCTTCTGTTACTGTGCATAAATACTTCATCCAAAACACATTGTTCCAGAAGTCATGGTGTTTGAAAATGCTTGGACGGCCTGACCTGGCCATGTTGGCAGTTGTTTTAAATGTTCTCCACTTGTAAATTATTTTCAGGACAGTGGAATGGCTGATTTCTAATTGTTTGGAGATCTTTATAAATCCCTTCCCAGACTCATCCACATCTACAACCCTCTTTCTGCAGGCCTCAGAGAGCTCGATTTATCTCTCCATGGTGACACCACTCACTTCAACAATCAAGAGCAAACCAAACTAAATGTCTGAGGTTTAAATAAGACAGGCTCCTCCAAAATCCTCTCTAACAATGTTCTAATCATTTACACACAGAGTAGCAATACACAAAGTAGCAATACATGTGGGGTGTGTCTTGTTTTTGCTCACAAGAAAATTGCATTCCATTAATTCCATTTTACAAATAGATTAAATATTTAAGAAAATAATAATTTCTGTTTCATTTGATTAGTTATATTACCTCCATCCATCAATATTGTTCAAATGAAAATCAAATGTCCATATGTTTAAATATGTTGAAAAAGACAATGGTTTTCATGTAGTATCCTATCTTTTTCACATGACAGCTGCCACTAGAACTGGGATACTTGTCTTAATTAGTGTTCCTACTACTACTACTACGTAGGAACAGTATTGTTATTGGTGGTATACTCCTTATTATTCTTTTTCCCCGCTTTGGTCAAATAGCTCAAAGTCCCTGACCGAAAATGCTATAAATGTGCATGCCACAACTAGAGAGCATCAGTAACTATGGCAGAAAGAATGACCATGATTAAACCATAGGTGGCGCTATAATAACCAAAAGTAAATAATTAACTTCAGAATGCTGGCATTTCCACCCCGGATGTATGAAACTTGGTACGTATGTGTCTTTCCTCATGGGGAACATATTTGCCTCAAGAACCGATAAGGTCCGCCATGATGGATTTTTCTGAAGGTGCAAAATCTGGCCAAACTTATAAAAATTTACTTAAAATCACCTGTAAGTCTGATTGGTCCAAAATTGCATATGGACATGCATGGTGCATGTCTCTCCTTAGGGTGTGAAAGGAGAAAAAATATGACGGTCACAGTACAATTATAATGTCATAAAATCAGGATTTATACTGTGTAGACCTGTTCACAACAATACTACCAGACTATAACTGTGGTCCTATTAACAACAATACTGCCAGACTAAATTGTGTAAACACTGTTGGGCCCCCTGTGGGGAGCATGCAGCGTTTGGCCAGTAGAGGGAGCTACAGGACTGGTGGAGAGTAGATGAAGACATGATTGAAGACTGGTTAGATAGATAGATAGATAGATAGACTTTATTTGTCATTGTTACAGTACAGGTACCAAACAACGAAATTTAGGAGGGGAGGCTCCCCTGGTGTTTAAGAAAGGAAAAAGAAACACATTTTGGAAAAAGCATAGATGCATAAAATCACAAGAAGATAAGGAGCTGGTTTACATCAATAGAGGCTATGTACACAATCCACTGTACTATACTGCACAGATAGTCAAATAGGGTTGTCATATTTCACAAGAAAGTATTTTTTCACATTTTTTTAAAGTGTCACAGTTTGCAGGCTTGAAAATGTACATGTTTGTGCCTCAGCACTAGCTGCCATACAATCCGTCCGGACTTGTCCTGGGCCCAGAACTTAGGCCTTTTCTGTGTTCAGGGCCTTGACGGCCCTGTGGTAGAAGCTGTCCTTCAGTCTGTTTGTCCTAGCGGCCGGGGTCCTGTACCTCCTGTTCGAGGGCAGCTTGACAAAGTGTTCGTGCCCAGGGTGGGTCGGGTCCTTGGAGATCTTGGAGGCCCTCCTGAGACAGCGTGTTTTGTACAGCTCCTCCAGAGAGGGGAGGGTGGCGCCGGTGATCCCCTGTGCTGTTCTCACGACTCTCTGTAGATCGTTTCTCTCCGCTGCCGTGCAGCTGTGGTACCAGTTGGAGATGCCGAAGGTGAGGATGCTCTCCACTGCGCCGTGGTAGAAGGCCACCAGCATCTCCTGCTTGCTGTGTTGTTTCTTGAGGCATCTCAGGGTGTATAGCCGCTGTTGTGCCCTCTTGATGGTGCCTTTAGTGTTGTCCTTCCAGGCCAGGTCATCCCGCATGATGTGTCCCAGGAAACGGAGGTTTGAGACCATCTCCACGCTCTCTCCGTCGATGAGCAGGGGCAGGATCTCGGACTTTTTCCTCCTGTAGTCTACGATGAGTTCCTGGGTCTTTGACTTGTTTAGCAGCAGGTTGTTTACCTTGCACAGCTTGCTCAATTTGGTTGGTGTCAATCATGTCATTGTCATTTGGCATTTAACTTGTGTGTTTTTTTTCTCTTCCGACAATCGGTAGGAAGTGATGGTGAGACCAAGACATAGGCCTACACTATGGACCAGTGAAGACATAGGCCTACACTATGGACCAGTGAAGCAGTAGGAGACATACTCAGTAGGTGATCCTTCACCTGCATCCTTCTATGTGTCCCTCTACTCCTTCATCAGTGCCTCTAACTCGGCCTCTCTACCGACCAGCCACCCCTCGCCTGGAGCTCAGAGCCTAATCTCCACAGACTAAGTCCCAAAAAGTACCAGGCCTTGGAATACTACCAGTCCTTCCCCTCATGTCCTCATCACTATGCCCAGTATCAGTGCCTCTAACTCGGCCTCTCTACCTACCAGCCACCCCTCGCCTGGAGCTCCAGAAACGTACCAGGCCTTGTAATACTACCAGTCCTACCCCTCATGTCCTCATCACTAGGCCCAGTATCAGTGCCTCTAACTCGGCCTAAGACTAAGACACTATGGACCAGTGAAGACATAGGCCTACACTATGGACCAGTGAAGACATAGGCCTACACTATGGACCAGTGAAGACATAGGCCTACACTATGGACCAGTGAAGACATAGGCCTACACTATGGACCAGGACAGCTTGGCCCGTGCGTTCTCTCTCTCCCTGGGTCGGCGCACGGAGACGGAGGCCCCCCTGGTGTGGCTACCGCAGCAGAAGCCGCCGGGTCTGGGCGGGTCACTCTCCTCCAGCCACAGCCAGTACACCATCCTCCTGGAGGAACCCCCACCACCACCCCACTCCTCCTCCTCCTCCTTCTCTTCCACCCGGCCAGGCTGCTCCACACCGCCTCCTCCTCCTCCTCCTCCTCCTCCTCCTCCTCCCCTCCACCCCCACCTCCCCCATCGCCCCAGGGAAAAGCACCACCACCACCACCACCACTGCCAGGGCAGGCCTAAGCTCCGTTCCCTCAGTGTGCAGTATGGCCTGGGAGAGAGAGAGAGGCCCCAGAGCTCTGTCCGCGGTCGCTCTCGCAGCATCCAGTACTGCAGCCTGCACGAGGAGGCCTCCAAGGTAATGCATGGATGCTGGTTCAGGACCCCAGTTTATAGGTGTGCGTGTGTGTGTGCGTGTGTGTGTGTGTGTGTGTGTGTGTGTGTGTGTGTTAGGGCTGGGACGACGCGTCGACGTAGTCGACGTAATCGACTACGTCAATACGTCGACTTGCGTAAGGGGCGTCGCAAAGTCGCAAAAAAATTCTAACTGCAATTGCGGCACTGCGCCGACGTGGTGGCGGGGGCGCTGTTTCGCAAATAAGTTAGCTTTCGTTTTTGCTAGCGAAATAGCTGATAGTATGGTGACTGCTCAAGCCTTGAGCCTCAAGGAGAATACATATTTGAAAGTACAGAATGCCTGAGAGCCTTATATTGCATTATATTACATTATATTTTGAATGGTCATCTGGTGCCTGAATATTGTGTTTTCCTTTACATAAATAATGACATTTCCACCATAAATTTATGCAGAAAGGGCACAAATTGGTGCATATCAATTCACCAGAATGCAAGAAATTTAGTGTTTGATGTTTAAGGACCCCCAGACAGCCCTGCTTCATGGGTCCCCCCCGATGTCAAACACCACTGGTACCACCTCCGCCTCATTTTGAGCCAGGAAAAACCCTGATGGCCATGTTGGCATTCAAGTTGGCTAAACATAGCAGTCAATATAAACTTGTGATACCGGTTTCCATCCATCAGCTCTGAAGGTTTACGTTACTCACGGATCCAATGTCCTTCCAAACGAGCAGTCTTGGCTCCGTCTCAAACACAACAGGAAAAGTATGTCCTACTTGGCGAAAGTTTCCGAGTATTTCCAACTTTTCCTTTCCGGCGCCCCCCTCCCCTCTCTGGAAGAGCTGTACAACACACGCTGTCTCAGGAAGGCCTCCAAGATCTCCAGGGACCCGACCCACCCTGGGCACGTACACTTTATCAGGCTGCCCTCGAATAGGAGGTACAGGACCCCGGCCGCTAAGACAAACAGACTGAAGAACTGCTTCTACCACAGGGCCGTCAAGTCCCTGAACACAGCAAAGGCCTAAGTTCTGGGCCCAGGACAGTCCGGACGGATTGTATGGCAGCTAGTGCTGAGGCACAAACATGTACATTTCAAGCCTGCAAACTGTGACACTTTAAAATAACGTGAAAAAATACTTTTGTGCAATATGACAACCCTAGTTGACTATCTGTGCAGTATAGTACAGTGGATTGTGGACATAGCCTTTATTTATGTAAACCAGCTCCTTACCTTCTTGTGATTTTGTGCTTTTTCTAAAAAAAAAAAAACATTTCCCCTTTCCTAACACCAGGGGAGCCACCCCTCCTAAATTTCGTTGTTTGGTACCTGTACTGTAGCAATGACAAATAAAGTCCATTCCATTCCATTCCAACTTGCGCAAGTTCTTCAACTTGCGACAGTTTTTCAGCAGGGATGGTTGAGTCTGCACGGTTCTCATGCCGGTTCACATTTAGACCAATCAGGAGTAGCCCTTGTGTTACGTCGTCAACTGAATGTTTAATGTCATTAATCTGATTTTGGATCAGCGGTTAGAGAGAGATGGGCGTGGATTTAGGTGCACTTTTAGTCAACATCCATTATAGCGCTGATCTAGGATCAGATATATTTTAATCAGCTAAAATGTTCAGAGGTGTTTTTTGTTTTTTTTGTTTTTGTGGACTGAATCAATTAGTGGCGGAGGAAATTCATTCGTGGCGGCCCGCCACCAATAAATGCATATAGAGGAAACACTGGTATTGGCATCTGTGATATCTACTCCGCTAGGTGTAATTCGGAAATCTGTTCATTGTTATTACACGTTAATTATATTCAACAGTGCAAGACAGATGGGTAAATGTAACTTAATAGAGGAATTGAAGGGGATTGTTGTTATCCCAACATGATAATCAGTTGACAGCCCATACCATTGTCTTCCGACGGGTTCTTCAACAGACAGTTGGGAAGCCAGAGAGATCTTGGTTGCGCTGACATGAGACAATTGTGTCCATTCGGTACTCTAAGTGGCCTCTCTCATATAAGCCGGAGTGTGTTATGTTCACTCTGCATACACGTTAAATTCCACAACACTCTGGTCTCAGACAGGGTATGTCTGAGTTCAACAGCTCATCCTGTAAGTAGGGCTGGGACGATGCGTCGACGTCCACTACCCCCCACTACCTCTCTCTCTCTTGCTCTCTCTCGCTCTTTCTTTCTGTCTCTCTCACGCTCTCTTTCTCTCGTCTGTTCGTCTGTCTCTCTCTGTCCATCTGTCTCTCTGTTTGTCTGCCTCTCTGTCTGTCTTTCTCTCTCGCTCCTTCTCACTCTATCTGTGCATGTCTATGTTGTTCTTAGGTCGTTCGTCTGTTTCTCAGGGGGGTAGTTGCCAGAGAGACTTGTGTGTAGAGATGCTCCGATCAGGGTTTTTGGTGCCGATCACCGATCACTGGAATCAGTGATCTGCCGATCCGATATCACCGATCACCGATCACAGCGTCGAAAATGGCAATTGAAGCATTCTATTTATTGTGTAGCATTATTTATGTTTTTAATTATTCTTAACACCATTGACATTGTATATTAAGTATTCAAATGAAATTAGGAGATGAGAAAGTATCATGAATTGACAACCATCTGTTTTATTGAATTCACAACCACCTGTAGCTTACTTCAGGAAAAACAAATAAAATGTGAAAATAAAAATCATAATAAATAAAATGTACACTGTCACATCAAATGTGCAACATTCCACTCGAATAAGAGGAACTAGGGGCTCTTAGAGAACTTGGAGCTTATACTGTAGCTTTCCTGAGGAACAATAAACATACCCAAACTAAACTGCAACATAAACAGGCTATAGCCAAATATAAAATACTGTTTCAAGTCAGTCAGTTTCAAATCATATTTAGGAGGAGATAAGACAGCAAGTCGGCAATAATCAATAAAACAAAAAAACAAAACATTGCACCTAAGGAGATTTCAGACTCAAACCTTACTTCTGATTAAGCAGCATCACTGGCAGATTAGCCTTGAGAAATACAAGCATCTCAGCGTTTTTGGCACTCAGCCAAACCTCTTATCATCTAAAATATGTCCTGCTATGCTGAAAAGTCGCTCGCTATCTACACTTGTGCAAGGTGCACAGAGGAAGACCTAAAACTCGCGCACTAATAGTTGTTGTTGCTATGGGCCTTAGCCTAGCTTAGTGACTTCCTGCTCGCGGGGTCACATGACGTCGCTGAACACTACCTACACTACGCTCGTGAAGTCGCGCTGGAACTCTGACCAGCACTCGTGGAACGCCTCTCGTCCAATCAAAGCACTCGGTCCCTTTATGACGTCGAGCCCAGTGTGCGCTTCGGCGCTCTCGGAGCGAATCGACGAATGCAGCAAATGCCGTATGATATTCGTGGTATTGAAAGTCCTTGCGTGCGTTCCTCTGCGAGGAATTTCTTTTGAGCAGACATTACAAACTGCATATTTGTTGTCTCTTTCTGACACTGTGTAATATTGCCAGACTGGCGACGCCATTTCTCTATGTAAACTGATCGGCCGTGTTTGATCGGCCGTTTTGAGAACTCCGATCAAAACCGATCAAGGGCATATCGGCCGATATCGATCGGCGCCGATCAGATCGGAGCATCTCTACTTGTGTGTGTGTCCGCAGTACAACGTCCCCCTGCCCGGTCACCGCCACGATGACTCAGCAGACACTAAACCTTGTCCCTTCTTCTTCTCTCCTCTCCCCTTCCCCCCCCCCACCACCGCCTCTCTCCCAGGTGTGTACCCTGACAAGGTGGGGGAGATCCCCGAGGACGAGCAGCTCCATGTGCTGCCCCTCTACAAGGTCTCGCTCACCGACGAGCACGGCAGCGAGGAGGGCCAGCGGCAGAAGATGAAGTCCGACACCATCCAGGTGCTGGACAACTTCCGCCGCGCCGTCCGCAAGCTCCCCGAGCCGGCCAAGTCCTGCCGACAGCGCCGCCTGGAGGCCAAGAAGGCCACCTCGGAGAAGAAGAAAGGCAAGCAGCAGGAGAAGGCGGCCGCGTCGGGAGAGACGCCGGAGAAGACCGCGGTCGTCAAAATGGAGGTCCAGCAGCAGTGGAACACTTACCCCGGTCCAAACACCCCTATGGCCTCTCCCGCCCCCTCCCCATCACCCTCACTGAAGGTCGCCCCTTCCCCCTCTCCCTCCCCACACCCAGGCACCCCCCGCCACTGGGACAGCCCCGCTCCCAGCCTCCAGCCCAAGGCCTGGCCCATGGGGTACGGCAACCCAGCCGGAGGGGGCTTCCCCGACAAGATGTGGCCCAAGGCGGGAGAGAGTCGAGGCTCGACCCCGCTGGGGCTCCAGGAGAACGCCTGGAAGTCGTGCGGAGGATCCATGGCCGGAACCCCGTCCCCGGCCCCGGAGGGGCGCCTCTTCCCCGACGCCCTGCAGCCGCCGGATCCCCAGGCCTGCTGGGACCCCAACCGGACGGAGAGCGACGCCGAGAGCCAGAGGGGGGACCCGTGCGACGAGGAGTACTGGTCGGACAGCGAACACAACTTCCTGGACCCCAACATCGGCGGCTGAAAATGATGAAACACCCGATCAACTTCCGGTTCAGCGACAACAGTCCTTCTGGTTTCTCCTCCGAAGGTCGAAACACGCAGAGAGACCTGAGACTGAATAACTAAGAGAATGCTGTCCTGTCCTGTGTAGGCGTAACACAGGCGGAGGCGGGGGTCCAGGCCGGGCAGACGTCACCAAGGCTGGAGGCTCCAGCAACTCCCCCAGGGATGCCCAGGGTCTCCTCTCCCTGTCCCCCTCCTTGTGGAAGGCCGTGGAGGGGGTGCAGTACATCTCTGACCACTTACTGGGTCGACTTACTGGGATCTCCACACTCCAGAGCTCTCCTCCCATCTTGCAGTTCATCTGCAGGGCAATCTTGGTGGCCACAGTCATAAACACATTGATTGAACACATTTCAAATGTAAAATGTTAGGCTTGACTACTGGTATAGGAGAGGAAGAATTAAAAGTAAAAGTGCACTTAAGGCTTGACAGGTAGACCATATGCGCAGAAAGACATGATTAATCAATGCTTGCAGTAACGTTTCTGTTCACTGTTTTCGTTCCCTCAACTCTCAAATCCGCTCGCCATGAACAAACATTTGAACAAGTTACAGAAGCAACTGCGTTCCAGACAAACTCGACCTCCGACTCAATGGAACGCATCATACACTGAAAATTCACTGGTGCATATTGAACCGTGGATGGCGAACCATACAGTTCAATATAAACAGAGAACCGTTGCACCCCTAATATGCATTAGCTACTTTAAATGACCATAGAACACAGCACCTTCTGAGGACACAAGTCGCGGGGCAATTTTCTGTCTTCCACGACCCACAAGTTGACCCTCAGAAGTGGAGTGAACTGGCCGTGCTTCCTCCTGAGGGGGAGCCTTTAAGGAAAAACATTAAAATGTAATCAAAAATACTTTATTGAAAGCCCTTACCAGTTCCTATAATAACTCATGTTCTAGGAGTACTAGATTTATGTATTTGTGTGTATTTTAAAATAACGTTTGCATGAACATTTACTTGATCCTATGTGTCACTGCTTATTAACTACACTGATGTTTTAAACGGGGCTGTGTTTCCAAAGCCTTACTGTATCTACAAGATGGAGTCAGTTGTGTTTGTTTGGTGTTGTAGAGAAACGGAGACCACACGTTAGGATATTGGAAGTGAGTTTTATTAATCACAAACATGTTGTTCAGGAATTGTCAGTACATCAGTCATCCCTGTACCAAGCCCCCAGCGGATGTTACATCAGGAAATCATCTTCTCAACAAAACAAAGTGACAACCTTATACTTTTACATTTGGCCCAGATACTTACTGTGTGTTTACTTTAGTTTTGTTCTGAATTATTATTAGGATGGTTGTTGTGTGGGGGGGGGGGGGTTGCCAATTTATTTGCTATATTTGTATATTTGGAAATAAAGTTACATGAACATTTACATGATCCTGTTGGTCACTGCTTATTTTAAACGACTCTGATGTTTCTAACGGGGGTAAATATAGGACCTGTCTCCAACGCCCTGCACCAGAATGCGAGGCTCTCTCTGGCCTGGTGGTGTGTGCAGCTTCAGTGTAGCTTCAGTATAGCTTCATTGTAGCTGAGTGCAGCTTCAGTGTAGCTGAGTGCAGCTTCAGTGTAGCTTCAGTGCAGCTTCAGTGCAGCTTCAGTGTAGCTTCAGTGTAGCTTCAAGGCTCCATGCTGTTGTGTTACTCAATCTATTTAATCTGTTAACAAACGTTGTGTATATCTTCATCTCTTTGCATATTAATGCTATGTCTTTACCAAAAATAATTCCCACTATAATTAGGCACTAAATACATAACAAATCTCTATTTCTACTCCAATGAAGAAGAAAAAAGAAAAGAAAGTTGAACGCTTCGAATGAATTAAAAAATAAAGATATTTACAAAATAGCAGATATGTTAAGTGTTTTGAGTGGGGGGGGAAGGTTACACTATTCTTGGCTTAAGAACGGGCAACAGAGTCATCGTTTTTGTTTCTTTAACGCTGTTCTTGAAATGCAATTCAAGTTTTTATGTTATCTTGCGGAATTGAGATCGAAGAGAATCCCTTTGAACTGTACAAATGTGTTTGATGACGTGACTGTTGGTGAGCTGATGAGGTGATGGTAGAAGGCACTTAGAGGAATGGGCTACGTTATCAATGTACAAATGAAAACCTTCAGTACCTGTTTGGTGAATAATAACTTCGTATCTGCGTGAAATGATTCAAACTGCGGGCGATCGCTATGTACACAATGTGTCTCCAGGACATTTTTTTGTAACTCTGGAATAAATGTCTGAAATAAATTCAGTTGTGAAAACTGATATACAATTTGCTTTTTTTTGCTTTTTCGTCTTATTCTGTCATATTTGTTTAATGTGTTATGGCACCAAAAACCCTGATCGGAGCATCTCTAATATTTAACGTGTTTAACCTGCTCAGTATTCAGTTGTAAGCGTTCATACCTTTCCTGATCACGAAAAGAAAAGAAAGAAGAAAAAAAAGTTACACAAATGATAAATGACTTGATAAAGGATAGCATATCTAGATTTGGTTCTTCGATCGACGGTCTTACACAATTTATTTTATTGCTGGGATTTCCATGTTAATATTACAAGAAAAGTTTCATGTTGATGTTTTGTAGATAGTCTTAGACAGTAAGAAGCTTCAGATCACCAGACACACGCTGAGGAACACCCAACACAATCAGCATCCTTGATTTAAGTGTCCTTCTCTGCTTGCTGTTTATCTTGTATATATTGAATATACTTGTTACGATGGGGTAATGTGTTTGGACCCAGGCGCAGAGTAGAACAGAGTAGACGGAAGCAGGAGTATACTAAATAATAACGGTACTCTTTATTTTGAGTAAACGGAACAAATAATAACCGCACAGTAAGCGGATAAACAAAAGAGGAGAAAACAAGTCTCCGATAAACGTTTTAAATAATAACAGGAACAAGGCAGAGCAATGTACTTACAATCGTCAACTATACTTATTTCCTAATCCGGTGAGGAACAATAAGGCTAAGAAGAATCGTATACATATAACAAACGCAACATGAAGTGAACAACCGACAACCAGAGGGGAAACAGAGGGATCTAAATAGCCACAGCCAAACAACACACACCAGGTACAAATCAGTTAATTAGGACAGACAAATGCATACATAAAACACCAGAGGGCGCCAAAGGGTCGCTCCACAATAAGGTCGCTTCCCCAACCCTTACAATACTGTCCAGTTTGGGTTTTATTTTGCTGTATGTCAGGAATACGTTCAGTATTACTTTGTTATAATACAGGGTTTATGTTGGCTAACAATTGTACTGATTGTATATAGATAATTGTTCTATATCGTGGAGCTCCGCCCCATAGGGGAGCTCTGCTCCTATTGGTTTACCCGCTACCTAAAGTAGCCAATGACTGAATTTTTCAATGCCTGCGCCCGCCTGGGGTGCTATATAAAGGGGCGTACTTCGCTCCATCATTCTCCCAAAAAGTTCAGCACGGGTTTATATCTGAAGACTGAGAAGGACGACTACTAAGACTGGAGGACCCGCCAGACTTTTCCCTTCAAGATGGATCGTCCGCCGCCTATGGAGAAGTTCCTCCGGGACGCCTGCCGCTGCGACTTCCAAGCAGCGGAGGACACTTTTCAGCGGAGGAGACTTTTCCCTTCAGCGATGGATCGTCCGCCGCCGACCACGAAGAAGTTCCTCCGGGACACCTGCCGCTGCGATTTCCTAGCAGCGGAGGACAAGCAAGAGCGGCGTTCTGGGCAGGCACCTCCCCAAGTAGGGATGGTCCCGCCCGCTCAGCCGGCCCTGACATCACGCCGCCCTCACCCAGCTGAGTGGTCGGTGCCGGTGTCAGAATCAGAAAGCTCTGATGAGAGCGAGCGGCAGGTAGAGGCTCACGTGCTCCCCGCCCTCGCCCCCCCATCACTCCACCACGACTTCCAGGGCCTCCTGGAAGCTGCGGCAGGCGTGTTGGCAATTCCCCGTCCCGCCTCCCCTCCCCCAACGGAGTCCTTCTGGGAGAAGGACCTGTTTTACGGGAAAAGGGCGAAGCGACAGGACCAACCTCCTAACGCTGTCCTCCCGGGCTTAGATAAGTTCGTGGAGGACAAGTGGGGAGAACCACTCACAGGCAGGGCGCCGGTGAAGGCGTTCTTGCCCTTTACCAGAGTGGAGGGGCTCGCGGAGGGGATGACCAACGGCTCCCCGCTGCTCGAACCAGCGCTAGCCGCCTACTTGGTACCGGGGTCCAGCGCCTGGTCGGTGCCTAAAAAACCTATGCCGCCCAACCAGCGTGACAGGTTTAACGCCACCCTGGTAGACAAGAGCTACGCTCTCGGTGCGCAGGCGGCGGCAGCGGCGAATAACATCGCCGTGTTTAACGCCGCCATTGGGAAAATCACCACAGACCGACCCAACGGTTTGTCTGCAGCGGAGGCGGTGCTTCTGAGCAAGCTCAGTGCCGCGACGATGTACCTGGCCCAGGGCGTCGCGGTTTGTGGGGGTCGCTTGATGGCAAACGCGGTGGTGCAGCAGCGACAGATGTGGCTGTCTCTCACCACCATGACCGGGGCGGACCGGATGGCCCTACTGAATGCTCCAATAGAGAGACAAGGGCTATTCGGTCCCGCCATGGACACCATGACGGAGCGCCTGGCCGCGATGGAGGAGGCTAAGAAGCACCTTGCCAGCCACCTTCCCCTCCAGCGACCCTCCACCTCTTCTTCTTCCGCCGTGGTGACGACTAGACCGTCAACGGCTGCGAAACTGAGGTTTCGGTGTGATGCGGCACTGGCTCCACCTCTACAGATGGAGCCATGCCCCACTCGGCATCCCCAGCCCCCGCCGCTGACCACTGGGGGGCCCCGCTACGGCCCCCCACGGCAGCGTGGCCCAGTTTCACTGGCGGAGGGGTCGGTAATGACCCCACCACCGGTTTCCTCTTCATGGCAAACGGGGTTAAACACCCCTGTCTGTAGCCGTATAGAGGGACCGTTATTTACATCAATAACCCCTCCATGTCTATCAGGATCTGGCCCAGCTCATGAGCGTGCGGCCGGTTCTTTGATTATCAGGCATAATAAACCTGCGTCAATAAAGGGCATTGTTACACATAACAAACACTCTTTACAGACGGCAGCCCATCCCTTTCGAAATGACCCCACCTTGGGCTGTGCCACCTCCTCGGTGTGCAGCGGCGGCTGGGGTCATACAGAAATTCAAGCTTTTTCTGTCGACTGCACCACAACAGACGGCCCAGCCGCTGTCGTTGCGTTATGCAGAATGGCTAGAAGGGGCAGGTATTCTGTCGGGCTGGCTGGACAGGACATTGAGGAGGGGATATGCACTACAGTTCATTCAGCCTCCTCCGCCCTTCAGGGGCGTGAGAGAGACTATTTTGTCCTGCCCGATAAAAACACGTGCGCTCCAGGAGGAGATTACGAATCTCCTAACAAAGGGCGCAGTGACAATGGTTCCGAGGGACCAGTGGGACATGGGGTGGTACTCCCCGTATTTCCTTGTCCCAAAGAAATCCGGAGGCATGAGACCCATACTAGATTTAAGGGTCCTCAACGAGAGAGTGGCGAAACGCCCCTTTCGTATGTTGACGACGAGGCGCCTTCTGTCTTGTATACAGAAGGGCGACTACGGAATCAGCATAGACCTGAGGGACGCGTATTTTCATGTGCCAATCACAGAGAGGCACAGGACATTTCTACGTTTTGCCTTCCAAGGGAAGGTTTACGAGTACACGCGCCTGCCCTTCGGGTACGCGCTTGCTCCTCGAACGTTCTCCAAATGCGTGCAGACAGCACTCGAACCACTGAGGCGAAACGGGATACGCATATTAGCATATCTCGACGACCTACTGGTTTTGGCCCAATGCCCAAATCGAGCCATTCGGGACGCAACTTCACTGGTGCAGCACCTCACTCAGCTGGGGTTAGCTGTCAACTGGACAAAGAGTGCTCCGTGGCCGGCTCAACAGTTTTCCTATCTAGGCATTCAGTTGGATACTGCCAAGATGAGGGCCAGTTTATCGGCACCACGGAGAGCGACACTGACGTCAGCTCTCCGGGTTTGTCGAGTGACAAATACAATCACCGCTCTGTCAATGATGTCCTTACTAGGACTGATGTCTGCTGCCCATGTAGTGGTCCTCTTAGGCCTATTCCACATGCGCAGACTGCAGAGGTGGTTCGCACGACTGCGACTGGATCCAGTGAGACACCGTCGCAAGTTGATTGTAATACCGAGATCGGTCAAAACCGACCTGAGCTACTGGAGAGACCCGCGCGGAGTCGCCATGGGCAGACCGGCATCCCACTACCCAGTCTTCACGGACGCGTCGTTGACTGGGTGGGGAGGAGTGTGTCAGGCAGGTTCGGTGGCAGGAAGATGGGGACCGTTAGAGACGCGTCACATCAACCTGCTGGAACTCGAGGCGGTGAAGTTAACGCTACTTCATTTTGCCCCGGTGTTAAAGGATCTGGACGTGTTAGTCAGATCCGACAACAGGACAACAGTAGCATACATCAATCGTCAAGGGGGAGTACGCTCAGCGTCACTTCATCGCCTAGCGACAGATATATGGCTGTGGGCTGTCACACACCTGAGTTCGCTAAAAGCTCTCCACATTCCAGGTCTGCTCAACGAAGGAGCAGATCTGTTATCACGGGGAGGCCCGAGGGACGACGACTGGAGGTTAGCACCCTCCATTGTGTCTCTGATTTGGGCACGGTTCGGGCAAGCAGAAGTGGATCTGTTTGCGTCCCGGACGAATGCGCAGTGTCGCCTTTGGTTCTCCCTGCGCGAACAGGACAACCCGCCATTGGGAGTCGATGCATTCGCACACCACCCATGGCCGAGGGTCCTGTTATACGCGTTCCCACCCCTGACATCTATCCTCCCACTGTTGGCACGAGTGAGGTCAGAGAGGCTAGAGTTAATTCTTGTAGCCCCGGACCGTCCCGGAGCCCCGTGGTTTCCGGAACTGATGGAGATGTTGGTAGAGGGCACATGGCCCATACCTCATCGACAAGATGCACTCTCTCAAGCCAGAGGCTTGGTGAGCCGGCCGCCTATGATGGGGGGCCCCCTCATGGCCTGGTTACTGAGAGGGATTTGTTAGAACGCAGGGGTCTGACAGACGCGGTCATTCAGACCATTCAGAGTGCGTGCGCGCAATCCACTGCAAAGGGATATGCGGCGCGCTGGCGAGTGTTTACACAGTGGTGTGAGGGACAGGACGTTGACCCAGTCTGCTGTCGGGTCGAAACGTTCTTGTGCTTCTTACAGTCGCTGTTTGACAAGGGATTGGCGGTGGGAACTATTAAAGTTTACGCGGCTGCCATCTCAGCTTGTCATGAGGGTTTTGCGAAAACGACACTGTTCAGTTATTCGCTGGTTAAGCGTTTTTTGACTGGAGTGTGTAGGCTTAGACGCCCTCATAGGACTCTAATGCCAAAATGGGACCTGTCGATTGTGCTAGAGGCGCTGTGCGTGCCCCCATTCGAACCCATTGACACTGTGTCGTTGCGTTTATTGTCTCTCAAGACGAGTCTACTCCTCGCCTTGACTACGGCTAAGTGAGTGAGTGATTTATGCGCTCTCTCGACACGGGCAGATTGTTTGATCATATCTGATGACGAAACAAAAGCTGTATTACGCCCTAACCCGGCTTTTATCCCTAAGGTTAATCGTGGGTTCAGGGTTCAGAGCTGTGCTCTGAGCGCCTTTTTTCCTCCTCCTCACGACGGAGAGAGGGAGAGGCGTTTACATTGTCTATGTCCGGTGCGCGCGTTGGCACAATATGTGAAGCGCACGGCAGGACTGAGATTTTCTCCCCAGCTTCTGATCTGCTACGGCGGACAGAAAGCCGGGGCACCACTCTCGAAGCAGAGGCTGTCCCATTGGATTTGCGAGGCTATTAGCCTCGCATACGAATCGAAGGGGCAGCCCGTGCCGACTGGCATTCGGGCTCATTCCACCAGGGGCATGGCCACGTCAGTGGCCATTCTCAGGGGAGTGGGAGTGGAGGAGATATGTGAGGCGGCGTCTTGGTCGTCGCCATCACCTTTTGTACGGTATTACTTGAAAGATATTTCTTCCTCATCCTTTCCTCATTCTGTCCTCAGTTTTGCTGATGACTGATGTAGTGGGGAAGGCACTTGGATTACCCTGGTCATGGGGATTCTATTCAAGTGCTGTCAGGATGAATACGGATGTGCCTGGGGAGGGGACCCTCCTCCAGGACATGTTCCGTTAGATCAACAACCCTACGTGCTCACGTAAGGGCTAGATCAGTGGAGCAGACTCGGTGTGGGTTGGGCCAACTTTTTTAAGGTTGTCTTGAACCAACATCAGTGGTCAGCTCCGGGTGCCGCTGAGATTGTTTTCGGACTAATAGTCTCAGTGGGGGTACATTTGGCCTCGCTCGCTCCGCCTAAACCAATAGGAGCAGAGCTCCCCTATGGGGCGGAGCTCCACGATATAGAACGATAGTTATGGAGATAGACTCCAGTTCTATGAGTGGAGCGGAGCCCCATAGGGCTGCTGGCCCACTTCGACTTGTTCAAACCCGGCTGTTTTGTATGTTTGGGAGAATGATGGAGCGAAGTACGCCCCTTTATATAGCACCCCAGGCGGGTGCAGGCATTGAAAAATTCAGTCATTGGCTACTTTAGGTAGCGGGTAAACCAATAGGAGCAGAGCTCCCCTATGGGGCTCCGCTCCACTCATAGAACTGGAGTCTATCTCCATAACTATCGTTTTCTCCACTCGATGCTACGAGTCATGTGACTTCCTATAAGAGGCGATGAGTCATGTGACTTCCTGTAGAGGCGATATGAGTCATGTGACTTCCTATAGAGGCGATATGAGTCATGTGACTTCCTATAGAGGCGATATGAGTCATGTGACTTCCTATAGAGGCCATATGAGTCATGTGACTTCCTGTAAGAGGACGATATGAGTCATGTGACTTCCTATAGAGGCGATATGAGTCATGTGACTTCCTATAGAGGCCATAGAGTCATGTGACTTCCTGTAAGAGGCGATATGAGTCATGTGACTTCCTATAAGAGGCGATATGAGTCATATGACTTCCTATAGAGGCGATATGAGTCATGTGACTTCCTATAGAGGCGATATGAGTCATGTGACTTCCTATAAGAGGCGATATGAGTCATGTGACTTCCTATAAGAGGCGCTGAGTCATGTGACTTCCTATAGAGGCGTTATGAGTCATGTGACTTCCTATAAGAGGCGATGAGTCATGTGACTTCCTATAAGAGGCGATATGAGTCATGTGACTTCCTATAAGAGGCGATATGAGTCATGTGACTTCCTATAAGAGGCGATATGAGTCATGTGACTTCCTATAAGAGGCGATATGAGTCATGTGACTTCCTATAAGAGGTGATATGAGTCATGTGACTTCCTATAGAGGCGATATGAAACTCTGTCCGCGGTTTTAAAAAGACGAGACCGCTCCCGACAGAGACGATCTGCCTAGCGTTCAGAGAGGAAGTTGTCATGGTTTCATCTCCACTCCTCCAGGCTAAAACATAACGTGACGTTAGAATTATAAGGTTCTTTCTCCATTTTGTCAAAATTGAGTTTTTTTTACATAATCTGATCCATTAGGTGTTTTTTAATGCCTGTGTGGTGTTATTTTTAAAATGTTGACATTTTTTAGTTAGTAATTAATAAAATATAAAGGTTCCATCTCACAAAACATAATGGAATGTAAAAACTTTGACGCTCAATATCTCTGAACTCCCCTAAACGGAGATAGAACCTTATCATTCTAAACGGAGATAGAACCTTATCATTCTAAACGGAGATAGAACCTTATCATTCTAAGATCACGATTTAACACATTAAACAAATATGACAGAATAAGACGAAAAAGAAAAAAAAGCAAATTGTATATATCAGTTTTCACAACTGAATTTATTTCAGACATTTATTCCAGAGTTACAAAAACATTTCCTGGAGACACATTGTGTACATAGCGATCGCCCGCAGTTTGAATCATTTCACGCAGATACGAAGTTATTATTCACCAAACAGGTACTGAAGGTTTTTGTTCAGCTCTCCCTCTAGTTAGCTGAATGGGTGAATCTTCTGCTTACTCCGGCAGTGCGGGTGAAATGGCGAGACTTGACACAATTCGGTTTGCTTTTCCTTCTTCCTTAATTAAACAGATTGTAAAACTGACAAAACACATCGATCCATTAGTACATATAACAACCAAACAGTGAATGAACTAACAGAAAAGATTTAACAAAACACAATCATTCAGAGCTCAACTCACCAACTCCCATCTCTCTCTACAACTAACCTTCCGTTTCCCCTGTCACCCAGATTACACTCATTAAGCCCGCCCCCATTTCTATCTAAGCCAATCACTCTCCGCATGCATACTTTTAACCAATCACAAATCAAACAAATAAAAGAACCTCCAAATGAACTACCCTCCCATGGATTAGCCAAACACCTCCCACTTGGTCCATTGGTCCTTTATACCTAAATGGACCACAACTTTCCCTCTCTTCAATAAAGTTTTTTTTTTTTTACTGCTCCTCCACGGGAAGCAGCACGACCACCCGCCTGACGTCTCGGTCGAGCGTTGGGAAGAGATCGCGGCCTTCGCTCCTTCTTCGTCCTGAAGCCCCCACTCCTGGAGCAGGCTGGCTTAGGCAAGCCCTCACTCTCACGTCCCGAACCAGCCCCTTTTCGTCTGGCCTCGCTTCCACCACCCGCCCCAGGCGGAATTGCCCCCTTAGGGCATTTTGGTCAGCCAACCAGACCACGTCTCCCACGGCCACATTTCGGGCTTCTCTGTGCCACTTGGTGCGGATGAAAAGTCCGGGCCCAGCCAGTTGACTCCACTGTCGCCAAAACCGTCCCACTTCTTCCTGGATGGCCCTCAGCTTCACAAACGGGTACTCATCCAGATCAAGAGTCCCCGGGTCTCCAGCTCTACCTCGAAGCAGCGTGTTGGGCGTTACCACCTCGACCGTATCATCTCGCACTTGGAGCCGATTGGCCTCTCGTTCACTAAATCGGCTGCCAGGAAGAGCGCCGTCTGGAACTCCAAGCAGGTGAGATTTCCGAGCCTCCCGACATTTCTCAGCGCCCGCTTGAGCAGTCGAACTGACGCCTCCGCCGCTCCATTCCGATGGGGTGCGTCAGCAGGATGGAAAACCCACGCCCATTCCGTGCCGTGTCGAGCGATCCTGTCCTCCACAGTCTTCCTGTCCACCTTGCCGAGTTGGTCATACAGCGCTTTCAGAGCTAGTTGAGCTCCGACAAAATTTGTCCCCTGATCCGACCACATCTTCCTCGGGTGACCCCTAATAGCTGTAAAACGGAAGTACGTTTTTAGGAAGCACTCCGTTGACAGACTCTCCACCATGTCAGCGTGGACGGCTCTGGAGGCCATGCAGGAGAAGACGACTCCCCAGACCTTTAACTTTGTCCTTCTCTTGACAACATCAATGACTTGGTAGGGGCCGAATAGGTCCACAGAGGTGTACTCAAATGGGGCAGCAGGTTCGGTGCGCTCCGGCGGAAGGTCGCTCATCATCTGCTGGCACCGTTTGGCCCTGTCTTTCCTGCAGGGGACGCACGCGTTGACTACCTTCCACGCAGCCCGCTGACCCTGAATCACCCACGCCTTCTTGCGCATCTTCAATAGGGTGCCAGCCAACCCCTCGTGGTTCGCCTTATGGGCCTCCCTTGCCAACAGAGTGCTGATCCAGTGTTTCCTCCATGAATGTTTCCAATGGTGGCGGATGGCCGCGACCGCGCGCGCGCTCAAAACAACGATCAAATTGATTTTATTTTTTTTCTAATCACAGCCAAAACTAGAGGATGGCCCAAAAAAATAAAATATGAATATACAGAATATAAACTTGTGACTGACAGTCACATACACACACACACAAAGATCATCAGCTATAATATAATACGAAGTAGGCCTACATGAGCACAAAAGCGGCTAACGTTACTGATTAACTGTTTACTGTAGTGCAGAGAGATGGTAGTCGTAGGCGGCGTATCAAATGACAAAGCTAAACGTTTAATGAAGGACATGAACGATTGTCAACAACACACTCAAGCAGTAAATAGAACAGTCTAAACAACTTGGGTACTACGGACGGAACAATAGTCTCAACCTATAGTTCCGTGCGTGAATTATGTCAACCCACCACATTACAGAAGTAAAATCACAGTCAGATGGAGCATTCGGTAAACAGCTGAGTATCAGCTGAGTTAAAGAAAACAAACTCTTACCTTTGATGAGACCCACATGAGCCCTGTTTTCCCGTACTTCTCCCGTGTGTCTCTTATTGTCCAAATGTTCCCAGAATTTTAGCTGCATGTTTTTCCAGCATGTAATTCCGTTGTCAATAAAAAAATCGTCTCCCCTTCTTTTCCCCTTGACAATACTGTGTCGTTGCTAAAGTGACGGCACATAAGAATCGTTTTTTGACTTGCTAATGTCTGCTAACGTAGCACTTGAAACTGGCGCCGTTCTCTGGACTGCAGCTGCTCCCGTGTTAGCATTAGCATCCATCTTTTCTTCTCCCTTCTCACCGTCACGAGCTCAAATGACACTTGTCGGCCGATCTAACTCTTAACACTCACTTACAGGACTTCTGACACCATGTCGTGTTATTCTATTAAACATACACGTGAGTCCTTCTGTATTTCAATGTAAGTGTCTTTATTTTAACTCGCTCTGTAAGCTCTACAATACCGGTCTCTTGTTGTCTCGTCGTAACCTGCCCACCTGACCTGGGGGGTATTCCATCAACGTCGCTAAAGGAAAATCCTGGCTTATTTTTGATAACTCTCGCGAGACCTATCAGAATATGCCTGGATATTTTTAAGAACTCTCGCGAGATTTATCAGACTAAACCTGGATTTTCCCTTTAGCGATGTTGATGGAATACCCCCCTGATGTCACTACGGTGGCCTGTACACAATAACAATAATACCACAGTTCACATTTAGACCAATCAGGAGCCCTTGTGTCACGTCGTCAACTGAATGTCATTAATCTGATTTTGGATCAGCGGTTAGAGAGAGATGGGCGTGGATTTCGGTGCACTTTTAGTCAACATCCATTATAGCGCTGATCTAGGATCAGATATATTTTAATCAGCTTCTTTTTTTTTTTTTGAGAACTTTTTAGTTTTTAGTTTTTTTTAGTTTTTGTGGACTGAATCAATTCGTGGCGGAGGAAATTCATTCGTGGCGGCCCGCCACCAATAAATGCATGTAGAGGAAACACTGTGATCCATGCAGTGTAGGGGACAAGTGGGATTCCCACCTCCTTCGCCTCCTGGATTCTTCCGGAACACACCAGCAGCCCCGACCCTTCGACCTTCTTAACTACCAGTCTGTCCCAAGTCGTTTTAGGAAATTCTGTTCCATCCTGTGCAGCTAGACACAGGTCGCGGAAAGCTGCGTTTAGCTCCTGGACGCCGAGGCTAACTCCGCTTCTTGTCTCCCTCGGGCGAGTAGCCTCCCACTTTGCGTCTTCTGGAGCCCTCCTGCAAACCAACCACTGCCTAACAGCTCGCCGGACCCACCCAACTACCCGAATGAGCCTGCCTATTTCACTGAAGCGTTCTGGCTCAATCAGGTCCATGAGAGCAGCGCCCCAGAGCCTCTCCCTCTCATGCTCGGGGTCCCTGGAACTCCCAACCGGTGTGGATGTCCCCTTTGCATTTGCTTCCTCCTCAATGGTGCATTTCGGGTCCAGCCCCTTCCTCGCCTGAGCGCGTGTTACAGCTGCAGTGAACGCTTTCCGTTGCAGCTTGCTCACGCTGTCTCGAGCACTTGCAGGAACTCCGGACCATTCTGCCAGGTCGAGCCTTCTCCCAAGCTTTCCGGCGGGCAGCCTCGTGTGACGAGGTCTGAGACATTTAGATCTCCGGGGATCCACCACCAGTCGTCAGTGGGTCCAGCCCTTTGGATCTCTCCGATCCTGTTCGCGTAGAATGTTTGGTAGCCGTAGCTTTCCTTTTGAATGGCCCCCAGGACGGTCTGGCTGTCCACGAAATGAAACCATCTCTCCACGCCCAGTTGACCTTGCTTCTCCCAGAAGCCCTTAAGCCTGGATGCGATTACGGTCCCACACAGTTCGGATTTAACGACATCCCCTTTCTGAGTTATCGGTGTCAATTTGGCCTTTAACTCGACCGCAGCCCCTCTCTGGATCATCTCATGCACCTGCGCCGCGTATGCCGCTTTCCACACCGGGTCCCTCTCCAATCGCTTCTCGGTCCTCCGGAATGTAGCCTCTACCGCTCCTCTGTTGTTCGGGAGCGAGCTGGGGTCCTCAGTCCACGGGTACTCTGTGTCCTAGTGCGGCAGGTCGCTGTGGTCATCAGACATTACGTAAGTCAAGCCCCTTTTGATGATTTCGACCTCCTTTTCCTCTGCGAGAGTCATCTCTTTCCCCTCTGGTTGACAATTTCCGCAGCGACACCCTCCGCATTTTGGCTCGCACGCGGCGCCGATGCTATCCCAGCTCCACCACTCGAGGACCTCTTTGCTGCTTGCAGCTGTTCTCCCGGTCCTTTTCATGACCTTGCGGCTTCTGGTCTCCATCCTCTTCTTTGGCGCTGGGCGTCTTGCAGGGGATCTCCTCAAATCTTACTGCCTCCGTTCTCAGAGAACGGAGGCAGTAACATTGACAGTCACATGACTCAGAACGCGCAAAGTGCAACTGGGAGTTGTGTGCGGATCTTTCCCAACTTTCAAACAGGTCTGGGTGCGTTCCTCCCACGGTCTTCCCCAGAGGCCCGTCCCACAGCACTAAGTTTCCCGTCCTTCTTATCCACCGTGGAGCGAGTCGTCCCTCTCGGTGGCTGATCAAGAGCTCGATTTCCCCATGTCGGACCAGCTCTTTCTTCTCGACCCCAGGGAAGAACTTACAGAGTCGCTCTGGACTGATGACCTTGTCTGCACGAGCGATTGTGTCGAGCCCGTAGCAAACCATCTCGTGGGGACTCCATCTGTTGTTGCTCCACGCCCTGACCTTTAGCAGGTACTTATTAGTCTTGACCTTGACCTTCATTCCACTGACTCCATGCACAGTCAGTGTTACTTGCTTCCGCTCCAGTTGGAGCTGATCGGCGGCCCGGTTGGTGATATAATTTGTGTCGGAGGCGAGGTGTGTGTGTGTGTGTGTGTGTGTGTGTGTGTGTGTGTGTGTGTGTGTGCGCATGTGTTTGTATGTGAGTGTTTCTATAAGAAAGAGAGGGAGATAAAGAATCTGGTGACATTTAATTAGCCAAGGAAAGCACAGGCAGGTTGACTGGGGATGTCCCATGGAGCATGAAAACCAAGAACAGGAAAGTGAAATAGAAATCTACCAAGACAAACACACTCTTGGTGGATGGATTTAACAGGCATAACAAAGAAGGAACCAGTCACACAGGATTGACATGTTTACTTCATCACTCATAGTGAGAAACCAGGTTGGTTTGTGAAACCATGATGAAAACCCCCAGTCATATTTATGGGGGAGTCAAACTCACTGACACTGACCTCTAAACAAGCAGGGAAATAACAAACCACCCACACTTATTGGCGAATGCGGTGCCTTTCTCATCGGAGGTCTATGAGAGTTCCCAGGGCATTTCCTGCTTCTGTTTTGACTGTCAATATCATCATTAGTACTGGATGTTCCTCTGGCCCATTCTCTGCGAAGAGACTTCCGCCTTCTGCGCCCGTGCTCAGCGTCATCGAAGCCTTACTGGTGAATGCGTCCTTCGCCCTCTTCTCCTGTTCAGGGTTGAGTCCCAAAGAGTCCAGGAATTCCTGTTGCTTATCAGAGAACCCTGGCCCTGTCTTCTTTCCCTCACTCCACTTGGGACACAGAAGGTAGTGATGACTCGCCCCTCCTTCATTCTGCTTGCACATTCTGCACAGGTACCGGTTACTACACTCTCCGTCGGCGCCGTGCATGCCCAAACATTTCTGACAGGCTTTGCTTTGCTTTGCTATGGCTCGTTTCCCTGCCAGACTGAGACTCTTGAACTTTCGGCAGAAGAATATTTTGCCACCGTGCTGATCGCTTCCACAGATGTCACACTCTTCTCTTCTTTCCGAGTTCCTGCCCGTGACTCTGGTTTCACCTCGATGTTCCTCCTCTTCTTCATCTACCCAGAGGTCTCCGTGGAGCTTCGGATTCGTGCCATCCCCTCGAGGATTACTTCCTGCCTTTTCAGAAACAGAAGAAGAGCATCGAACCGCTTGTCTGGGGCGACTTGGTTTTCGGGTTCGGTTACAAAGGTAATCCAGCCTTCCTGCACGCGATCTGGCAGTTTGCTCTCGATGGCCTTAAGTACAAGTGGGTTCTTCATAGCGCCCACTTCTCCTAAGTCAGTTAGGTCCATGCCTCTTTCCACTGCCTGAATAAGGTCGATTGCTTTCCTCGGCTGGTTTCCTTTTACCGCTGGTATTCTTTCCAATTCCTCAATAATTTGCAGCGCGATGGTTGCCTTGTCTCCAAACCGATTCTCCAAGGCTTTGAATACGTCTTCCGCTGAGCGGTAGCTCGAGAGTTTGAGCTCCTCGAAAACCTTTCGGTCTATGCTCTCGAGGAGGTGGAGTTTCTTCACCTCTGGCGACCCCGATGGGTCTCCCTGCTGCTGCAGGCTTTCCCAATCTTTCCGCCAGCGATGAAAATCTCTCATACACCCGCTGAACACGGGCAGCCTTGTTGGAGGGAGTTTGATCTTGGAGATGGCTCCAGTGCGGTTGCCTCCATATGTGGCGCTCTCCAGCCCTGCCTCCCGGGCTTGTTCCCATGCCTCCCGCTGAGCCTCCAGTAGCTTGGCGCGCTCTTGAGCGGCTATTTCTGCTGCCTTCAACTCAATCACGGCCGCCTTCTGCCTTGCATCAGCGATCTCTCCTTCGGCCTCCAATTTCACTTTCGCTGTCTCCTTCTCAAACTCGGCCACGCTATCAGCTGACCTCAGTCTTGCCTCAGCGGCTTTCCTTTCCAGCTTGGCAATAGCTTCTTTATTTTCTCTATCTGTCGCTCGATCTTTGGCCTCTTCTTCGGCGAGAGCGTTGGTGGCTACTTGCTTTCAAGGCTTCAAACAGAATTATATACAATCACAAAGAATTGATAATATAGCCCTTAAGGGAGAAGAACATTGAATGCAGACGGAGTCTTGTGTTAACGCTTAATCCTCAACCACTCAATCAAATTCATTTTTTTGGAAAGAACAATTTCATCATATTGGTTCAGAGCATATCACTCTCTCCATTAGAAACATCTCCACATCTTCTGAACATTGTTTTTTATTATTATGTTTTGCAATGTCATAGCTGTAGGGTAATCGAACATCACCTGTTTACATATCCAAACATTTATATTTCAAGTAATATACCGTACTGTGAAACCAAATTGTCACATTGTCACGTCAACAAAAGGTAAAGAACAAGAAATACATAAGAAAGAAAGAAAGATGTGAAACAGTCAAACAAATATTTGTCATTTGCCTCTACTACTCTTCACGCTTTCAAAATGTTTAGCGCAAATTAAATCTGTCAGAAAAATAACAATTAGATATTTTCCCCAAATCGTGCAGCCCTAACCAATAGCATAACATAATTACAGACACCAATAACATAACATAACTACAGACACTAGTATCCTAAAAGGACTCTACAGAGAATTAGTAATAGTGTTCATGGTGGTGTGTTCATGGTGTGTGTAGTGGGACGGCCAGTAGCTCACCTTCTTGTAGTACAATTGAGCCATGGGGTTCATCTGGATAGGGTGAGAGTGAGCGAGAGAGGGGGGGGGGGAGAGGGGGAAGAGAGATATTGGTTCTTCTCCTCTCTCTCCTGACTCGCCCTCTCTCTCTCCTCTCTTTCTCTCCTCTCCTCACTCGCCCTGCTCTCCATACACATCCGGAATTCCCGGTCCTTTCTCTTGAACATTGTCCAAAACGCCTCTTTAATGCCCCCACTAAAGCATCATAGTCACTTCTATCATCCGGGGTCAGTAACAGCAGGCTTGACAGAGCATCACCAGTAAGGCACATTGCAAGCTGTAGCGCCTTAATTTCTTTGGACCAATTGTTAGCCCTGGATAACAGTTCGAATTGTGCATGAAAAGCCTCCCAATCAGCCTTGCCATCATACCTGGGTGTCTTCACTGAGAGGGGAGCAATGTTGACATCATCGCTCCGTGCCCGTGGCCCTCTGCACGCCGCACGTCTGTCCATGTTGTGCGCAGCTGGTTGAAATCCGGCCTCGTTAGCCATTTGAGCCGTCATTCTTCTCACCCGCTCTCTGTGCTCCGCCTCCTCGGTCGTCTCGTGCTGGCTCCGCTCACCATGCTGCCGTGTATCGACCCCACGCGCTGTCTTCCTCCTCCCGCTTGATCTTGTCCGCACCGCCGGGCAGTAGGGCTGGGTATCGCCACTGATTTCCCAAAACGATTCGATTCCGATTCACCAGCTCAGTGAGCTCACGATTCGATTCGATTCGATTCGATTCGATTCCGATTCGATCTAGTTAAAATATACATTTTTTGCTTGAATATGAAAGAGATTCTCAGAATTAATGCTATAAATGGTTCAAGGAACCCTATAACATGTAGCATTGTTAAACATATCAATGAATTGACTCCAAAGCAGTTACATGAATGTACTTTTTATTGGAACACATTTTATTGGAACATATGAACATCATTGACCAACATTTTGCAACTACAAAAAGTGCTTTTTAACGTGCTTTACTGCAGCCGATGTAAATAAAGGGGCTACAAACATAGCCTACCGGTAATAATCAACAAAAAAAGCGTTTCCGAACGTTTTTTGAGGGGTTTATATATACAAAATAAAAATGTGCAAAACTCAAACGAAAATAGTGCAATAGATGAGGGTATTTTGGGGAACAAAAACACACATTGTAAACCATAATGTCCATGAAACTAAAGCCCTTCATTACTGCTTTCTCACTTTTTGGAGATTGAAAGATTCTTCTGCAAAAAAAGGAGCTGATCTACATGTTGCAGAGTGAGGCAGCTTCTCTGTGCAGTAACGATATCACCAGCGGTTGAGAAAACTCTCTCAGAAGCGACACTGGTCCCGGGGACACACAGAGACCGCTTTGCTTGGCGTGCCAAAAGGGGATACTCCCCTGCATGCACCTTCCACCAGGCCAGGGGGTTTTCAGAGAGTGGAACAGGTTTTACTTCCCTGTATCTTTTCACTTCTTCCTTTGCCTTCTCAGCCAGAGATTTCTGTGGTACTACTATGGCTTTTGGGGTGTAGGCTGATCCAAGGAGAGACATCAGTGCAGAGGATTCCTTTGACCTCTTTGATGGAGAAGGGGCATAAGCCACTTTAACAGGAGGACCAAGGGTGTTGTCTTCCTGCTGCGCAGCCTCCTCATCCTCAGCTCCATCACCATCAGATTCTTGCTGTTGGAAAGATGAAAATAGTCAGGAAGAAACATAATTGATTAATAATTGATTAATGATTATTAAAATACTGTAGTATACAGTAACAATAAGTTATTTCTACATGTCAACTTACATTAGATGCCTCTGCTTGCTCCAGGCCAGCAGCTTCAGTCATCAATCTATCGAATGTGTCGTCTCGGACCTCATCAGATAAGAAGGGCAGGGCCTTGAAGCGAGGATCTAATGCTGATGTTACATACAGCTTGTCCTTCAGGGCTGCATATCTTAAAAGAGATTTAATTTGTTTTAACTTAAAACACATTTCATTACATTACATTACACATGCATGCATACAGTTACATGCATGCACAGACTGACTGACTCACGCACACCATGTATTTTCTTAATACAACTCCTAATATTTTAGCATGTAAAATTCTAATAACTTAACACAGGGGTTACAAATTAAGTAGCCTTTTAGAGACCCACTGTATTCATTTCATAACTCAAGGTTACTTACCACACACACACACACACACACACAGTGACGTTAAGTAGGCCTGAGCATACCTTGAATTGAAGTTGTTGTATATAGCAGTCTTGAGGTCCTTAATCACTGTGGAGTCGTGGGGGTCACTGCTCATCTTCTCCAGTAGCTGTGCCTGGAGAGGCGCAATAACGGAGACAGTCGGGGAGTTCTCTTCAGACATCACCAGTGTGGCTGCCTTCATCGGCCCAAGAGCTTTCACCACATCTTCTGCGACCGTTATGTCAGCCTCTGTCAGAGTGCAGAGATCGCTTTCGTTCCTGCGCACTTCAGGTGACATCAGAGTTGCTGAGATGGCTGGTTGCTGCTCCAGGAGGCGTTCCAGCATGTCCAGAGCGCTGTTCCACCGGGTCACCACGTCAATCACAAGCTTATGAGCAGGCAGCTCCAGCATCCGTTGTTTCTCTTTGAGCGTGTGGTTTGCCGTAGTACTGCGATGGAAAAATGACGTGATACGCCTCACGCGGCCAAGCAAGCGCGCGACAGCTGTGATTTTGAGAGCTGCTTGTGAAGCTAAATTGAGCGTGTGCGCAAAACAGCCAATGTGCAATCGCTCCATCAAATGCACAGCGCGGACCATATTTGCAGCATTGTCCGTTATGATGACTGGATCTTTGTTTGTAAGCTCCCAATCTTGTATCGCCTCGGACAACAGGTCAGCTAGATTACTTGCAGTGTGGCTGGTTTCAACTGCCCTAGTCTGAAGAACATGAGACGTGAGACTCCAGTCATCATTGATATAGTGGCAAGTGATTGTCAGGTACGAATCCATTGCTCTGGATGTCCAGCTGTCACACGTTATGGCAACTCTCTCTGCTTGCTGAAGTGAAGTTGCGATATCACGTTTCACCTGCGCGTACATGTCTGGGACTATCACTTCACTCAACTGTTTGCGTGTCGGTAACACGTAGCGTGGTTCTAATACAGTGACGAGTTTTCGAAAGCCAGCATTTTCAACAACGCTGTACGGGCGTATATCCTTGCAAATAAAATGTGCTACAGCCTCTGTAATTTGTTGGGCACGGGGAGAATTTGATTGCAATTTGCAACCAAACGTCTTTATCAGCGAGGTCTGTTTCGACTCCGCTGTTCCGTGTTTCACGTCAGGGTGATGCCTCAATAAGTGGTTCCGTAGATTTGTGGTGTTTCCACTAAATTTAACTTCCACTGCGCACAGCTTACATATGACTTTGCTTTTGTCCAGCTCATCTCTATCGTCAAATGTTTTGAATCCAAAATGCACCCAGACATCTGACTTTAAGCAGGGTGGTGACTTGAGTGTCCGTGCCATCGCCATGTTTTTAGATTTTAGTGTTGAGACCTCACGTGCGTTGCGTGATAAATTCTTGTATCGCGAGATCTGGCCACGAGATCTCACCCAAAAAAAAAAAAGAAAGATCGATCTCGGGACTTATGAATCGATAAATCGCTCATTTAATGAAGATCGATTCAGAATCGGGAAATCGATTTTTTTGAACCCAGCCCTACCGGGCAGCATGACTCCGTCGGGGAAGGGCGAGTGCGTCAGGCTAGCTTGCGTTAGCGGTTGTAGGCGTACTTCCCTCATAGCTTCGTGTTTCTCTTTTTTTTTCTTTTTTTTTTACTTCAGACACCAGTGTAGCGTTGTCACAGACCAGACGGAGGGTTCTTGATTTCCAGCTTTATTCTCAGTTACAAGTTATAACTCTCTTAATATCACACTCAATCTTAACCAACACCCAGCACTCAGTCCTCTCGTCCCACTCTCCCGCTCTCCCTCCTAAGTCCCTCCTCTTCCGCTCCCAGCCCCAGAACCCTCCCTCCCCCGGATGAACGTCATCCAACAACAACAACTCTTAAAGCCACAGTAATGTTAACCCACTAAAACTCAGTCCGTTACAATATCTTTATTTTTTAATTCATTCGAAGCGTTCAACTTTCTTTTCTTTTTTCTTCTTCATTGGAGTAGAAATAGAGATTTGTTATGTACCGTATGTAGTGCCTAATTATAGTGGGAATTATTTTTGGTAAAGACATAGCATTAATATGCAAAGAGATGAAGATATACACGACGTTTGTTAACAGATTAAATAGATTGAGTAACACAACAGCATGGAGCCTTGAAGCTACACTGAAGCTGCACTGAAGCTACACTGAAGCTGCACTCAGCTACACTGAAGCTACACTGAAGCTGCACTCAGCTACACTGAAGCTGCACTCAGCTACACTGAAGCTACACTGAAGCTGCACTCAGCTACACTGAAGCTACACTGAAGCTACACTGAAGCTGCACTCAGCTACACTGAAGCTACACTGAAGCTGCACTCAGCTACACTGAAGCTACACTGAAGCTACACTGAAGCTGCACTCAGCTACACTGAAGCTACACTGAAGCTACGGGGTCATCCCTATGTTCCCCGGGTCCTATGTTCCCCGGGTCCTATGTTCCCCTGTTTCTTAGCAAAAAAAAAAAAAAGGGTTCTATGTTCCCCTCTTCCGAAAACTTCCGAAAAAGGGTTCTATGTTCCCCGCTTCCGAAAAAGGGTTCTATGTTCCCCGCTTCCGTATATTCCCCGCCTGCCGTTGTGTCAAGCGACCCCAGGTGTCGTTATGTAGTACTGCATGTTTTTTTTTTTTTTTACAACATACACAAATACATAATTATACTGTTAGGTTTTTTTTTTTTTTTTTTTTTTTTAAACAACATACACAAATACATAATCATACTGTGGATTACTATGTGTACAACATTATTATATGAACAAAATGATTATATGTACAAAACCTTTTGTAGGTAGGACACTATTGGACCTCGGCCCAATTCTAGTACTGAACCTGACCCCCCATGCTAAACCATTTGGAAGTACAGTATACTAGGACTCCAATTCAGACACACTGGGGGGCTGTCACAAATCTACTAACTCTAATCAGCCTGGGGCCTCATTCATAACGGGTGCTTAGATCAAATGTTGATCTTACCCGTGTCGTACGTAGAAAACCACGTCAACGTAGTGATTTATAAAATGTCAACGTGAGTCAATTTGATCGTGGAAACGATCGTAGCTCGACGTCGAGTATTCAACTTGCTTACGTACATTACCTACTGGTTATGCGGAGTTATTACAGGCATGTGAGCTGCACTGGAAAAACGTTGCCTATTGTAATTCATGCAAGTGGCTCGTAATAA
This sequence comes from Nansenia antarctica, assembly GCF_963989245.1. Taxonomy (NCBI): domain Eukaryota; kingdom Metazoa; phylum Chordata; class Actinopteri; order Argentiniformes; family Microstomatidae; genus Nansenia; species Nansenia antarctica. Next base: position 14,023,502 of record NC_137685.1, on the reverse strand, counting down.
AATTAACGATGTTGTTATCAGCCGAGAAAATGAGTTTAATTCAAGATTGAAAGGGAACTAATGTTTATGATTGTATTTCAGTCTTTCTTTATATCCCTACGGAGCTGTCTATCTCTCTTCAACATGCCTATGCCTTGCCCGGCCACGCGCTAAATGATACTGGATTTCGAGTTGAGTCGGGATGAGGGGGAATGGCATCCCCCCTGAAATAAAAACAGTCCAAATCATCCCCCTTCTAAAACTGCCATCCCCCCTTTCCATCCCTTATGTCATTTTATCAATGAACGTGGTATTACTGCCCTCTCCCCTTCCAGACGCACGCCTATATAATATAGTATTAACGCCCTGTGATAGCGGCTCAAATAGCGGCTGAATGAAGCCAAGTGCTATAATATAATATAATACAGACAGTATATAATATTGTCAGTATTGTCTGTCTGTATTATATTATATTATAGCACTTGGCTTCATTCAGCCGCTATAATTGAGCCTCTATCACAGGGCGTTAATACAAACCTCATTCACCTGCGTTCAATTCCAAGTATGTTTGGTATTTATAGAAGGAAGCACGTACGCAACTTTAAACCATCTCAGCCCGTTTTATAAATAATGCTCACGTCCGTTTAGAAAAATGTGCTTACGTGAAAGTCAAAGATGACGTTCAAGTATTTCTTTATGAATGAGGCCCCTGGTCTCACACGGCAGACGTCAGAATTCGACGTTGATGGACAAACATTAATCTGCTCTATTCATACATTAATCTGCTCTATTCAGACATTAATCTGCTCTATTCAGACATTAATCTGCTCTATTTGTGGTGTTATGTTAGTTAGAACATAAGGATAATAAATATATGGTGTGACGCTTATGCTGTAGACCAATGGGAATGAGTTGGGGATAGAGGGGAGAGCATGCACAGTGGGAAAGCGGGCAGAGTGGAATGAATGGTGGAACTGGATGGTTAATAAAGTACGTGATATATAGTTAACAGTTGTCTCACGCGTTTACATTACGAAACACGACACTATTCAGACATTAATCTGCTCTATTCAGACATTAATCTGCTCTATTCAGACATTAATCTGCTCTATTCATACATTAATCTGCTCTATTCAGACATTAATCTGCTCTATTCACACATTAATGTCTTCACAAATGACCCAACTCTGATAGTCTTTATATCAAATCTGAGAATGAAATTCAGTATGCTAATTATAAAAGGGGTATGCTATTGATAATATGAATGAATGAATCAATGAATGGTCTTTATTGTCATTGATATAGTACTGGTTTACATAAATAAAGGCTATGTACACTATCCACTATACTATACTGTACAAATAAAACACTGTGCTGTACTCTATGCTATGCTATACCTATTCTAACATTTCCTATTCTCGGCAACCTTATGTACCCTAGGGTTGTCATATTGCACATAGTGTTATTGCACATTCATTTAAAGTGTCGCAGTTTGCAGGCTTGAAATGTACATATCATTGTAGCATGATATGCTAAATGTAGCATATCATTTAGATTGTTTTTAATGTATTGTTTTAGATAATTCATTATTTTAAAATATTATTTTCTTTAGATAAACAACTAAAATAAAAAATCTAAATTAGATGCTATTGATACTGCATAGACACACATTGATATAATATACTTGTATGTGTCAGGGGACAATGTTGCACTCTGATATTTAGTGTGTCTCTGTTGCGCCCTTCTTCTCCGAGTCACCAGAGGGCGTAACACCCCCTATCAATTGTTTTAAGGTCAATTGTAATTGAGCTTGAGTTACAAGACTTCCTCACATACCGGTATGTTCGGAACACATGCGTAGTGACAATGGCTCAAATAATTACTGGAGACCGAGGGGGGAAAATATTAGTTCTGGATAACTTTAGGTACCAGAAACACCGCACAAATTTACAGAATATTCGGTGGCGGTGTTGGAGAGAAGACTGCCGGACAGTTCTGGTTACAAACATCTTTGATGTAGAGGGGGTCAATCCCAACATAGAAGTTCGGGAGGTCCGCGAACATGTGCATGCCCCCGATACACAAATGGTGAACAATGCGCAATTTCGCCAAGTGATTACTGGAGAGGTGGTGAGAGAACCCACAGTACCAATCAAGCGCATTTACGATGCTGAGTGCGTAGGTCTACAGCGGGGCCGTCCCATCCAGCGTGGAGGTCGCGGGCGACCTCCTCAAAGATTCTCCTCAGTTAGGTCTGTTATGGCCAGAGCCAGAGCTGCAGTAATCCCTCCCGTCCCAGCTACCGTTGATGATGTAAGGATCGACGGTCAATGGGCTGAGACATGGGGCAGAGACCATTTCCTCCTGCACCAAGACAGTGAGTGGGGCATAGCAGTGTTTTCCACAGAGGACAACCTGAGACAGCTGCGACACTGCAGGACATTATACATGGATGCTACATTCAAGTCGTGCCCACGCCCATACAACCAAGTATTTACTATACTCGGGGACATTCATGGCTTCGTTGTCCCCCTTGTACATGTCCTCATGGAGCAACGTACAATTGGACACTACCGACAAGTGTTCCAGTGTGTCAAAACGTCACTCAGGAGAATCACCCACCACCTTTGGCGTCCGCGTAAAGTCATCTGTGACTTTGAGCAAGCGCTGAAAACTGCTCTTGAAACGGAGTTGCCACAAGCCAGAATCGGAGGATGCTACTTCCATTTCAACCAAGCCTTGTGGAAGAGGGTACAGGCACTTGGATTGGCTGGTCCATTCCGTCATGACCATCCACTGGCAGCAGTCATCCGCAAGGTTTGTTGTGTTCTGTCTGCACTGCTGTCTGTCCTGTGTTGTTTTGTTTGCATTGCATTTAGAAATGCTCTTACTGTAACGCCAAATCAAATTCCTATATGTGTATGCTTAATGTGTATGCATAAATGGCAATAAACGTTATCTCATCTCTCATCTCATCTCATCTCATCTCATCTCAAGGTGATGGCCTTAGGACACCTGCCTCTGCCTCTGGTCCAGATCAATTTTGATCTTCTCCTCAACCACAGAAACACCAGGCGTGCCCTGATGAACCACCCTGAGTTACAAGACTTCCTTGCGTATGTTCGTAACACATATGTCCATCCTGGAGCGGCCTTCCCACCAGCGATGTGGAATGTGTTCGAAAGAAACATGGAGCAAAGGACCAATAATCATGTTGAATGTAAGTGTAACAATGACAGATCTGAACAAAAAATATATAATTTCATCTAATAACTAAATCTGAAGTATTAAGTTAATTATTTTATATTGTTAATATAATATTGTCTGCTAATTATGGGTTAATTCATTCTTATCCTATCACCTCTGGGCCTGTGCGTATATCAAGGTTTAACTATGAGCCGAAACAAAAATTAACGAAACATCAAACACAGCAGAGGACAGGAGGGCTCTTTAAACAGGTGGACGAGTTGCCACGTACAGGCGCGCTAATGATGATGGACATAACATCAGTCCAATCATGGGCGGGCACCGTGATTGAGAAAGGATTAAGAAAGGATTTAAAATTGTGAAAGGAGGAGACACAGAGGGGAAAATGTTCAATGTCAAAATGTTCATGCCAAACTAATAACATTTAGGGCCTGATTTACTAAGATCCCAAATAACGAATACTAATTGAAGTTCACACACAGGGGAAGTTGAGATATACTTCAAATAAGGCCCGCTATCTTCTACATTGGAAAGATCAACAATCCTCACTGCACACCGTTAGTAGATCAGCCTGCAGATGTAGAACCAGTTTGCACATTAATAGGCCATTAATAGGCTAATAAGTTATAATTCTGTATTTTTGTTCTAGCTTATCATCGTACTCTGAACGATGCTGTCCAAGTGCGCCATCCTTCACTTTGGAAATTCCTTCGGCACCTGAAGGATCAGCAAACGCTTGCAGAGGGTAAACTGGGGATGGCAGACAGAGGCCACGCTCCCCCAACAAGGAGACGGAAGTGGAGGGAGTTGGAGGCCCGTCTACTGAGGCTGAAAGGACAGTACATGCAGGGCCACAGAGATCTGGCTTCGTACTGGAGGGCTGTCAGCCGTAGCGTCCGTATGGGCTAGATTTCCACATTTATTTTGATAGCACTTTGGCCTATGTTGTTGTTATTATTATTGTTATTGGCCTAATTGTGTTATTGTTATTATTATTATTATTGTTATTATTAGTTAGAATAAGCTGTACGCCATTGTTTACGCCATCATGTATGCCATTGTTTACATGTTATTTAGCTCTTTCATTTGTTTTTGCCAAGTTATTGCTGTACGATAGTTTTGTTATTGAAAGATGTCTGTACCTTTCCAGTTTATATGGACCTGTTTACTTAGTAAGCCATATAGTTATTATTACAATATATGTGATGCCAGAGTTAGGACTGATAATTGCACTAGAGCTCATGTGTCAGGATTACCAGGTTTCAGCAGTGAAACAGTAGGCCTCTCCTTATTAGTGCCTGACTACTAAAACACTAGAGTGAAAGAGACTACATCTCTGTATGCCAGGATCCCCCGAGGATTTGATGTGTGCAAGAGGATGTGTCACACTCTATGTGCTACGGATACTGGCTAGTTACTTAGGGATTATATTATGGGATATGTGACACTGTAACCTAGAGACACACTGCGCTGTTACGTGACGTCCTGCCAATGGGATGTACAGTATTGTCTCAGGTTGGCATTTTGATGCTTGGTCTTGGAAACAAACACCATGTTTGCACAAACATTGTTTTTTTGTTGTTGTTGTTGGTTGCAATAAAAGCCTATATTTTGGATTGATATCTCTACTGTATTTATTTGATTCCGTTTGACCAAAATATAGAAAAAATATTTCTTTAATCCATGCATACAATTGCAAATGTTGGGCCGCTACCCACACGTTTAGCTGTGTTGCTCATTCCACAAATGCATGATCCTTACAAGTCATACCTCGTTGTAAAAGTGACTAATCAGCGGGTCATTCCACTAAAGGTGGATCAGTATAGCGGCGCTCAGGGAACTCGAGATTGGAAATCAAGCCTCAGGTGATTCCTCGAACGAGGATCAGCCTTGTGTCATCAGTGTTCACAGAAGACAGGCTTACAAATCTTCGATATGGGCGCGTGCACGCAGACATAAAAAGCCCTGAAGTGTCGATCTGTCGAAATGAAGATACTCCACTCTGCAGGGGTACTACATTTGCGCAGCATTCCGAATTATTGATTTTTATGAAGACGGAAAAATAAGATGTAAAATAGTGCAATACTGCCGCAATTAACAAGGCGAGGGAAATGGTTTGGCAAGAAATTGCTGACCGATTAAATGCGTAGGTCATACTAGCCCCAGTTATTGTTATATGTTCATATTTTAATAAATGAATATTACTACTGTGGTGATATCCGCAGCAGGCTACAAACCGTCATAACGCCACAATGGCCTAGTGGTATTGACTGCTGCCATAGGATTTAATCGTCATTTTATATCAGTGGTTCGAATCCCTCTTCAGGCGCACTTTTTACTGCATTTCATTGTCTGAATCTAATCTAAAATCTCATCTAAAAAAGTATTGTAGGCTATAAAATTATGGTGCAGGCTAATTTACAAGAACTGACACGATTACAATGGTGTTTGAAACCTTTGCATGAAATCTTCGGTTAAATGTAAAAAAAAAAAAAAATGAATGACTTAGTCAAGTCTCGAACTCGCAACCTTTGGAACTCCAGTCCGCAGCCTTAACCACTACGCTAGCATGACAGCAATGCAAGTTGATTCTTTTTACACTCTTTTCTTTATTGATATATCGATTTATCTATCACACTTTCAAAATATCAAGTTATCTATCACACAATCAAACTATCTATCGATCGATCACACTTTCAAAATATCAAATTATCTATCTATCACACAGTCAAACTATCTAATCTATCTATCTCGTGTGAAGTGGGAACTAATATTTCCTAGGGAGGAACTATCGTTCGGGATGTAGTTTCCGCCTGTGAGCCTTTTTTGACGCGCGTCTCACTATAGCCTGTGTTTTCGATTTCGAAGACGTCACTCACTGTGCTACGAAAACTGGCTAGTTACTTAGGGATTATATTATGGGATATGTGACACTGTAACCTAGAGACACACTGCGCTGTTACGTGACGTCCTGCCAATGGGATGTACAGTATTGTCCCATAGGTTGGCATTTTGATGCTTGGTCTTGGAAACAAACACCATGTTTGCACAAACATAGTTTTTTTGTTGTTGTTGTTGGTTGCAATAAAAGCCTATATTTTGGATTGATATCTCTACTGTATTTATTTGATTTCGTTTGACAAAAATATATAAAAAATATTTAATAATGTGTATATATATATATATATATATATATATATATATATCACTGGTGTTCTTTTAGGAATATAAGATTTTCAATTCCATCTCGAAAATGATCTATCTAGGGAGTTATATAAAATGCTGAGACAATACTATGACATTCATTGTGTTCTTCATTATTTCCAAGTCATCTTAAGACCCCCCCCCCCAAAAAAAAAAAAAAAAAAAAAAACCAAACTCTCATGCAGTACCACATAACGACACATGAGGTCGCTTGACACAACGGCAGGCGGGGAACATAGGACCCTTTTTCGGAAGCGGGGAACATAGAACCCTTTTTCGGAAGCGGGGAACATAGAACCCTTTTTCGGAAGTGCGGAACAGGGGAACATAGGACCCGGGGAACATAGGACCCGGGGAACATAGGCATGCTCCCAAAGCTACACTGAAGCTACACTGAAGCTACACTGAAGCTACACTGAAGCTGCACACACCACCAGGCCAGAGAGAGCCTCGCATTCTGGTGCAGGGCGTTGGAGACAGGTCCTATATTTACCCCCGACATCAGAGTCGTTTAAAATAAGCAGTGACCAACAGGATCATGTAAATGTTCATGTAACTTTATTTCCAAATATACAAATATAGCAAATAAATTGGCACCCCCCCCCCACAACAACCATCCTAATCATAATTCAGAACAAAACTAAAGTAAACACACAGTAAGTATCTGGGCAAAATGTAAAAGTATAAGGTTGTCACTTTGTTTTGTTGAGAAGATGATTTCCTGATGTAACATCCGTTGGGGGCTTGGTACAGGGATGACTGATGTACTGACAATTCCTGAACAACATGTTTGTGATTAATAAAACTCACTTCCAATATCCTAACGTGTGGTCTCCGTTTCTCTACAACACCAAACAAACACAACTGACTCCATCTTGTAGATACAGTAAGGCTTTGGAAACACAGCCCCGTTTAAAACATCAGTGTAGTTAATAAGCAGTGACACATAGGATCAAGTAAATGTTCATGCAAACGTTATTTTAAAATACACACAAATACATAAATCTAGTACTCCTAGAACATCAGAATGGACAGTAGAGACAGACAGGAGAGACAGACAGTAGAGACAGACAGGAGAGACAGACAGGAGAGACAGACAGTAGAGACAGACAGGAGAGACAGACAGGAGAGACAGACAGACAGCTACATCCGTCGACGTGTTCTCTTCTAGTTGAAAGGAGACTGCACGTTCCACTTTGGCACTGAAGTCCTGAAACACAAGATGACCCACTGGATGAATGCTGTCCACCACCTCACCCTAACACTGACCCTAACCCTGGAGTCCTGCAACACAAGACGACCCTCGGATGAGACCTGCCCACCCAGCTCGTGGCTGACATGGATGGTTCATCCACTAGTCACAACTAGTCATACTGGGGATCACAAAACAAGTTGGACTGAAGCATCTGTGAGGTGGTTTGGTGTCCCTTCAAAAGCTAGAATTGATACAATTGATACCAACGGACATCTGCCTAGCAAGCTTGTAAAGATGTCAAGCGTCTGTTTACATTACGTAAATGTACATATCATTAGACCTTTTGCTAGCATATCAGCCCAATAGAGCTCTCAGGTCTTCTGACGCTGGTTTTATGTACAAAAGAAGAGATTTGGTGATTCATTTAATGCACCCAAATTGTGGAATGCACTGCCAGTTTACATTAGGGATGCAACCTCGGCAAATATTTAAGTCAAGACTAAAAACCCATCTTTTTAATATTTCCTTTAAATGACTAAATAATTAAATTATGATTATATAATGATTGGAGCACTTTGAGCTGCAACGTTTGCAGGAAAAGCGCTATACAAAGAAAGTTTTTTTCTTCTGATTTTCTGATTTTCAAATCAGACCAGAGTGTCTTTTTCAACGGAGCCCTGCTATAGAAATGATACAAGTACATCGGATATAAGCTAAAGCAAACAGGATACCATTTCATAGAAACATGAACACTAGGTGGTAACGAGGAGATAGGTAGGTGCTAGGGATGATGGTAGGTAGTCCACCTGACACTAGTCCCAGTCATCTTAGTGGTATCATTCCTGTGTGTCTGGGCCTGGGTGAAAGGTACACAGAGGTACGATGGTAGCCTAAATGGCATTAGGCCCCGACGTTCGTCTTAATGGTACTGTTCCTCTGTGTCTGGGCCTAGGTGACGACCATTCTGACGATGACCACGACTTCCTGGCTGACATCCCAGCTGAGTTTGGAGGTGGTCAGGACTTCATCGTGCCAGGTATTCCCAGGCGGTGCTACTGTTTATCCTGTTCTCTGTCTGTCTGTCTGTCTGCCTCTCTGTCTGTCTCTCAATCCCCTATCCTCTCTGTCTGTCCCTCTGTCAATCCCCTATTCTCTCTGTCTGTCCCTCAATCCCCTATCCTGTCTGTCTGCCATTCAGTCCCCTGTCTGTCTCTCAATTCCCTATCCTCTCTGTCTGTCTGTCTGTCTGTCCCTCCCTCAATCCCCTCTGTCTGTCTGTCCCTCAAACCCCTGTCCTCTCTGACTGTCCGTCCCCCAATCCACTATCCTCTCTGTCTGCCTGTCTGTCTGCCTGTCTGTCCGTCTGTCCCTCCCTCAGTCCCCCCTGTCATATTCAAATATATTCCATTCCATGTGTCGGTTGGATGTGTGTGTGTTGAATGTGTGTGTGTCTGTTGCTTGCAGAGCCCCAGGCAGATGGGATGAGCTTTGAAGACCTGGTGAAGCAGAGTGTGGTACGTACCGTATGCCACGCCCCCTGGTCTCCTGTCCCAGGGTGCACCACGCCCCACTGGTCTCCTGTCCCAGGGTGCACCACGCTGTACCTGGAGAAACCAGCTCACACTATGTCCCTCCCTCTGCCAGACCCCCTGTGGTGATGTCATACATGCTGCCTCCTCTCACCCTGCTGATGTTGTCCTCGCTCCCTCCTCCCTCCTCCCCTCTCTCTGGCTCTCTCCCTCCTTCCCTCCCTCTCTTGCTCCCTCCTTCCCTCCCTCCCTTCTTCTCTCGCTCCCTCCCTCCCTCCTTCCCTCTCTCTCCCTCCCTCCTTCCCTCCCTCTCCCCCTCCCTCCCTCTCCCCCTCCCTCCCTCTCCCTCTCCCTCCCTCCCTCACCCCCTCCCTCTCCCCCTCCCCCTCCCTCCCTCCATCTCCCCCTCCCTCCCTCTCTCTCTCCCTCCCTCCTTCCCTCCCTCCCCCCCTCTCCCTCCCCCTCTCTCCCTCCCCCCCTCTCCCTCCCTCCCTCTCCCCCTCTCCCTCCCTCCCTCTCCCCCTCCCTCCTTCCCTCTCTCTCCCTCCCTCCTTCCCTCCCTCTCCCTCGCTCCCCTCCCTTTCCCTCGCTCCCTCCTTTCCTCCCTCTCCCTCGCTCCCTCCCACTCTCTCTCTCTCCCTCCCTCCTTCCCTCCCTCCTTCCCTCCCTCTCCCTCCCTCCTTCCCTCTTGCTCCTCCCTCTCCCTCCCTCCTTCAGGAGCAGTTCCTGAAGAACTCTCAGGGTTACGCCCAGGAGTCGGAGTTGTCGCGACGGGTGAAGACGTGGGAGGACATGATGAGGCCTGAGCTGCTGCTCCAGGTGAGACCTCCTCCTCCTGGCCTGACTCACATTTCACGTTTACCGTCCTTTCGAGAGGAGGCTCCCAGTGACACAGAAAAGACAGTCACAGAACCAACCCCCCCCCCTATGCTCTGCTGGCTATTAGCTAACCTCTAGTCCCCCTGACCCCTCTTCCCTGCAGCTGGTGAGTGAGTGTGAGTGAGTGTGAGTGTGTGAGTGTGTGAGTGTGTGAGTGTGTGAGTGTGTGAGTGTGAGTGTGAGTGTGTGAGTGTGTGTGTGTGTGTGTGTGTGTGTGAGTGAGAGTGTTTTCTAAGGGGCTTTATACACCAACAGGGCCGAGCCCAACCATACTGTGCTGGCGCTCTGGTAGTTTCCGTTCACGTTGTCCTTTCCACAACTGTTTCAGCAACTGTGCTGGATGTATAGTACAGCCCAGCCCAGCCCGGCTCAGCACAGTTCGGCTCAGGACTGGGACTGAGGGGATGAGTGTATAACCAGGGTGGTAAAGCCTTGCCTTCCTTGTCTCCCCCCCCCCCACCAGGCCAACGACTACACAGTGGAGGTAGACAGGAAGGAGGGTCTGGAGGAGACGGTGGACAGCATGGGGCTCACGCTGCTCAGCAAGACCAGGGCCCACGACCGCTTCAAACACGCCCCCACGGCAGCACCCGCTGACCTCTCCTGAGACTGTGTGTGCCTAACATGGACTCAAAAGGGGACACCCTTCATCTCACCCGGAACGTAATGTGTGTGTGTGTGTGTGTGTGTGTGTGTGTGTGTGTGTGTGTGTGTGTGTGTGTGTGTGAGAGAGAGAGAGCGCTTTAAACACACACTTTTTACATGTCCTGTTCTGCTGGCTCTGTCCTAGGTGCTAATAACCAAAGGTCAATGGAAAGATGCCCGGCTCTTATTAATAATAATTAATTGTATTTATATAGCGCTTTTCCGGGGCTCAAAGACACTGACAATATGGGAAAAACACAGAAGCAACAGATAACATGAGCACATAGAACACAGCAATGTCCAGGGGGGTGGCAGGGTTAGGGGTAGGGGAGGTTATACCTACATTATGTCTACGGTGCCCAAGAGAGAATGTCACACAAATTCAGCAAATGTTTAGGATCGATTTATTGTCAGGACCTAAGGATCTCACCTTTTTCGCATTTTAATATGACAAATATTATGACAATTGCATGTTTGTTTGTTTTTTTCTTCGTTGTATGTGTTCTGGAGTGACTATAGAGCAGAAAAAAAAATCTAATTCTCTTAATGTTTTCTCTGTCAGGTATATCATGGGTTTTTAATGAAAGCTGTGACCAAATGTATAATGTTGTATGTCTGTAGTTTGTAGGAAATTGTCGCATTGTTGTGTAAAGGACAAAAGTCTTTATAAGGTGGCCAGATGACTGTATAAATTAAAATGACAATGTATATACATGCTGCAAGGATGCCAAGTAAATGAACATACACCACACAATCATTATTCATGACGGTATGCAAATACCCTAAGAGTAGGCTGGCTGCCTTTCGCCCTTCAGATGTTAAATCTGAAATCAAAAAGAATGCACACACAGATATATGAATGAGTCTGTAGTTTCAGTCTTTGTTTTATTTCTCAGTTTTTTTCTTCTCAGAGAAAGAAATATAGACATTGGATTAAGCACCATCTGGTCATACACGCTCTCCACAGTAGGTGGCGCTAGAGCACATGGTCTCGGTTCACGCTGACGTCAGAGAGGAACGACACAAAGAAGAAGAAAAACGCTGCCGGTCCAATTCAAAGATGGCGTCTGCGCGGTTCTTTTCAAAACAGTTCCCATCACGTTTCTTCTAGAAGACGTTTTTAAGCATAGAGAGTACAACTTCATTGAAGTGTTTACTTGTTACTGGATCTTCATCACTCGTTCAAATTGGGTCATTGTGTTTCTGGACGTCATGGACGCAGCAGTTGAGACCAAATTCGCTCATTTGTTGCAACAGCCGATCATCCGGGAGCTCCCATAGAAGAACTGTGACATGATGAATGAATGATCAAGTGGTTTTCTCTCTGGTGAGGAAGTGGTTTGGACTGAACTCCCGTACCACCAGAGACATTATGTTCCACTCTAAACAGGAGGGAGGGTTTGGTGTTCCAAACGTGGAATGGATATACAACAACGCCACACGCCTCTCACACGTGTTAAACATGCTGAACAGTGATGAGAAGACCGTCAGAGAACTTGCGAGGTCCTCCTTGTTTCTGGACATGAGACGCCGCAAAGTTCCCTTGGCAAGAGAGGGTGAGCCCAGCTTCTTCCTGGGCTTCAAGAGGAACTGCCCCATTTCAAGATGGACAGTACCCACTCTGCTGGTTTTGGGGTCTGGTCAGATTGGCCTGACCTCAATGACCTCTGTGCGAGAACTGGAGTTTCCCTGGACTGGGTGAGGTCTGACTCAGAGCAGACACTGTAACAGTGTCCGAGAATGTTCTAACTGACTGTTCAACCTCAGTAAGGGCTACTGTTATTGACACAGAACATCATTTGTCACCAGACCATGCACGAAGGTACCTTGTTAGGTTACAGCACCAAAGACAGCAACAACACTGGACTGGTTTAAAACTACAGGGAAAGCTAGCTTGCCTCCCTACTACTGATCATTCTGTTTCTCACTCAATATTTAAGAACCATGCAGTAGATGAGGATATAGTCACTTTTACAGTTAAAGCTAGATTACAGGTCCTCCCAACTAGACTCAATCTCTCTCTGTGGTACCCTAACACATTCTCTCCCCACTGTCTGCACTATGATCAGAATTCAATCACTGAATCCCTGTCACATATTCTGAATGGCTGCTTTGTATATAAAGGCATGTACATCGCTAGGCATGATAGAATTGTTGACTTGCTAGTTAAGGACATGCTCTCATATGTTACACCCTCTGTTAAAACCTATAAACACACACGTGTCTCAACTACCATGTTCAACCTGTGCAATAATGAATATGACTATTTTTCAAATGTTGCAGCCAATACACCAGATGTTGTTGTTGTCGATGAGGACCGTACTAGAGGTCATAATTTTGGAAGTGGGTTGCGCGTTTGACTACAGCCTAGAAGAGGCCTTTCTTACCAAAGTTGTGAAGTACCATCCACTCAAAGATGCCATTGTACAGCTTGGGTACAAATGTAAATTATTAGTGTTTATATTTGGAAGCCTTGGTAATGTCCACAGACTAGTAGCCAGGGGGTTGCAGATTGCAGGAATTCCCAAGCCTAAGCAAAGGCCGTGGCAAAATTCAATATCTGCAATAATTGGCAGCCGCCACATATGGAGGAGACGCTGCTACCTGTACCCATAGACAGATTGTAAAGCTTGAATTATCGAGTGTCCTATGCTGGTGCAACTAATACTGTTTGTGTTCAAGAATTTTATTGTAAAATGTGAACGCAAATAAAGATATTAAATGTCCGTCCGTCCGTCTGTCCTCCTAGGTAAATGTTACAAGGTGCCTCAGGGTCTCAGCGATGAGGGCAAGAGGAAAAGGAAAGGCCCCACCGTGCTCCAAGACTTCTGGACCTGGTACACCGGCACCTGTGAGTTTGTTTGTTTGTGTTTCAATGTGTGTGTCGTCAATGAGTCTCCCGTGAGTGTGAGACAGACCATGTTAGGCTGTGAGTTGGACAGACAGAGCGTGTTAGGCTGTGAGTTGGACAGACAGACCGTTAGGCTGTGAGTTGGACAGACAGAGCGTGTTAGGCTGTGAGTTGGACAGACAGAGCGTGTTAGGCTGTGAGTTGGACAGACAGACCGTTAGGCTGTGAGTTGGACAGACAGACCGTGTAAGGCTGTGATTTGGACAGACAGACTGTGTTAGGCTGTGAGTTGGACAGACAGAGCGTGTTAGGCTGTGAGTTGGACAGACAGAGCGTGTTAGGCTGTGAGTTGAACCGACAGAGTGTGTTAGGCTGTGAGTTGGACAGACAGAGCGTGTTAGGCTGTGAGTTGGACAGACAGAGCGTGTTAGGCTGTGAGTTGGACAGACATAGCGTGTTAGGCTGTGAGTTGGACAGACAGACCGTTAGGCTGTGAGTTGAACAGACAGAGTGTGTTAGGCTGTGAGTTGGACAGACAGACTGTGTTAGGCTGTGAGTTGGACAGACAGAGCGTGTTAGGCTGTGAGTTGGACAGACAGAGCGTGTTAGGCTGTGAGTTGGACAGACAGAGCGTGTTAGGCTGTGAGTTGGACCAACAGACTGTGTTAGTGTTCGGTTCTGGTAGGGTTAAATGCTATATTCTGGTCAGCCTGGTTGTAAAGCAGGCCATGCTAACCCATCGCTAGTTCAAACAGACCGTAGTAGACTTTAAACAACAAAGAGACACGGAATTCATCATGATTATTATTTTCTTGCAAGGAGAATGAATGCGAAGTCTCCCGTAGAGACTCCGGATTCAGACTAATCTTTTCTCCCCCGAGCAGGTCTTTTATTCTTAACAGAAAGACACACATGTAACACAAATGGATAGGAGGAGGCACTTTTCATGAGGAAGTGCAGCGTAAGAAAGTTATCATAAGCAGTTTCTTTGCTGGGCGACTCAGACAACACAATGTCAGGAACACACATGTACAGGAGGAGGGGGTTTCATGGACAAGTACAGCGTTTAGCAAAATCAGATTTACGACAGGGCCCCTCTGACAACACAATGTCAGGAAGGGAAACTACCCACGCTGGGATAGAAGATAAGGAGTGGAAAGGGGCCTTGTATAGTTGTGCTTAAGAAGCACACAGTTGAATTCTCAGAATAGAACAGAGATGTATAGAGTACATGGACTTAATGTACTCTTCAAAACATCCACAACATTATGAAAACACAATTCAAACCTATCAGTTAGGCTGTGAGTTGGACAGACAGAGCGTGTTAGGCTGTGAGTTGGACAGACAGACTGTGTTAGGCTGTGAGTTGGACAGACAGAGCGTGTTAGGCTGTGAGTTGAACAGACAGAGCGTGTTAGGCTGTGAGTTGAACAGACAGAGTGTGTTAGGCTGTGAGTTGGACAGACAGACTGTGTTAGGCTGTGAGTTGGACAGACAGAGCGTGTTAGGCTGTGAGTTGGACAGACCGTTAGGCTGTGAGTTGAACAGACAGAGTGTGTTAGGCTGTGAGTTGGACAGACAGACTGTGTTAGGCTGTGAGTTGGACAGACAGACTGTGTTAGGCTGTGAGTTGGACAGACAGAGCGTGTTAGGCTGTGAGTTGGACAGACAGAGCGTGTTAGGCTGTGAGTTGGACAGACAGACTGTGTTAGGCTGTGAGTTGGACAGACAGAGCGTGTTAGGCTGTGAGTTGGACAGAGAGAGCGTGTTAGGCTGTGAGTTGAACAGACAGAGTGTGTTAGGCTGTGAGTTGGACAGACAGACTGTGTTAGGCTGTGAGTTGGACAGACAGAGCGTGTTAGGCTGTGAGTTGGACAGACCGTTAGGCTGTGAGTTGAACAGACAGAGTGTGTTAGGCTGTGAGTTGGACAGACAGACTGTGTTAGGCTGTGAGTTGGACAGACAGACTGTGTTAGGCTGTGAGTTGGACAGACAGAGCGTGTTAGGCTGTGAGTTGGACAGACAGAGCGTGTTAGGCTGTGAGTTGGACAGACAGACTGTGTTAGGCTGTGAGTTGGACAGACAGAGCGTGTTAGGCTGTGAGTTGGACAGAGAGAGCGTGTTAGGCTGCGAGTCCTGACCCATGCCCTCCTCTCGTTCCAGACGACCCCCCCGATCGCAAGCTGAAGAACGGACCGGAGTTGACAGGTAAACGTTCTCTGGGGTGCCTGGAACTGGTGTTGTGTTCCTGCTTGTGTCCTGCCTGGGCTGAGTAAGTCACGTCTCCTGTTCTGTTGCAGACCTGAACTACATTTATTCGGCTAAAATGAAAGAGAAGCTGAAGACACGGAAGAGGATCCTAAAGAGAACGGTGTGTGTGTGTGTGTGTTTCTGTACAGCTGTGGCTTACTATAAGTGTGTGTGTGTGTGTGTGTGTGTGTGTATTTCTGTACAGCTGTGGCTTACTATAAGTTTGTGTGTGTGATTTCTGTCCAGCTGTGACCTACTATAAGTGTGCGTGCGTGTGTCTCCATGCTTATAAGTGTGCGTACGCGTGTGGCTCATAAGTGTGTACTAACGGTGGCCTCTGGGGGTCTCAGGGTGTGTTTGTGTCAGACGAGGAGCTGAAGAGGACGTACCTGCAGCTGGACGAGAGAGAAGAGAGAGAGGGAGGGGAAGGAGGGGAGGACGCCCAGCCAGAGGGACTCAGACTCCACGACCACCAGGGTGAGACCTGACACCCTGACCTTTGACCTTTGACCCACCCTGTAACCCCAGACCGTCCCTGGTCAACCCTGGTCAGCTGACCCCTCCTCACACCCAGCCTCAGCACCTGACCCAGTAGCGGGGCTGACGGCCGGTCTCTCTGGGTCCTGCTGTGGTCTCCGCTGCTGTCTGTCTGAGTTAGAGAAAGTTCCGGGTGTCAGTACAGTACTATTTACACTATCTAAATATCATTAGAGAAGAGATTTGGTGAGGCTGCATTCTCATTTGATGCACCCAAATTGTGGAATGCACTGCCAGTTTACATTAGGGATGCAACCTCAGCAAATATGTCCAAGTCAAGACTAAAAACCCATCTTTTTAATATTGCCTTTAAATGACTAAATAATTAAATTATGATTATATAATGATTGGAGCACTTTGAGCTGCAACGTTTGCAGGAAAAGCGCTATACAAAGAACGTTTTTTTCTGATTTTCTGATTTTCAAATCAGACCAGAGTGTCTTTTTCAACGGAGCCCTGAGCCCTGCTATAGAAATGATACAAGTACATCGGATATAAGCTAAAGCAAACAGGATACCATTTCATAGAAACATGAACACTAGGTGGTAACGAGGAGATAGGTAGGTGCTAGGGATGATGGTAGGTAGTCCACCTGACACTAGTCCCAGTCATCTTAGTGGTATCATTCCTGTGTGTCTGGGCCTGGGTGAAAGGTACACCGAGGTACGATGGTAGCCTAAATGGCATTAGGCCCCGACGTTCATCTTAATGGTACTACTGTTCCTCTGTGTCTGGGCCTAGGTGACGACCATTCTGACGAGGACCACGACTTCCTGGCTGACATCCCAGCTGAGTTTGGAGGTGGTCAGGACTTCATCGTGCCAGGTATTCCCAGGCGGTGCTACTGTTTATCCTGTTCTCTGTCTGTCTGTCTGTCTGTCTGTCTGTCTGTCTGCCTCTCTGTCTGTCTCTCAATCCCCTATACTCTCTGTCTGTCCCTCTGTCAATCCCCTATTCTCTCTGTCTGTCCCTCAATCCCCTATCCTGTCTGTCTGCCATTCAATCCCCTGTCTGTCTGTCTCTCAATTCCCTATCCTCTCTGTCTGTCCCTCCCTCAATCCCCTCTGTCTGTCTGTCTGTCCCTCAAACCCCTGTCCTCTCTGACTGTCTGTCCCCCAATCCACTATCCTCTCTGTCTGCCTGTCTGTCCGTCTGTCCTTCCCTCAGTCCCCATACCCTGTCATATTCAAATATATTCCATTCCATGTGTCGGTTGGATGTGTGTGTGTTGAATGTGTGTGTGTCTGCAGAGCCCCAGGCAGATGGGATGAGCTATGAAGACCTGGTGAAGCAGAGTGTGGTACGTACCGTAGGCCACGCCCCCTGGTCTCCTGTCCCAGGGTGCACCACGCCCCCCTGGTCTCCTGTCCCAGGGTGCACCACGCCCCCCTGGTCTCCTGTCCCAGGGTGCACCACGCCGTACCTGGAGAGACCAGGTCACACTGTGTCCCTCCCTCTGCCAGACCCCCTGTGGTGATGTCATACATGCTGCCTCCTCTTACCCTGCTGATGTTGTCCTCGCTCCCTCCTCCCCTCTCTTGCTCTCTCCCTCCTTCCCTCCCTCTCTTGCTCCCTCCTTCCCTCCCTTCTTCTCTCGCTCCCTCCCTCCCTCCTTCCCTCTCTCTCCCTCCCTCCTTCCCTCCCTCCCTCCCTCTCCCCCTCCCTCTCCCCCTCCCTCCATCCCTCCCTCTCCCCCTCCCTCCCCCTCCCCCCCTCCCTCCCTCCCTCTCCCCCTCCCTCCCTCCCTCTCCCCCTCCCTCCCTCCCTCTCCCCCTCCCTCCCTCCCTCCCTCTCACCCTCCCTCCCTCCCTCCCTCTCCCTCCCTCCTTCCCTCTCCCTCCCTCCCGCCTTCCCTCTCCCTCCCTCCTTCCCCCTCTTGCTCCTCCCTCCCTCCCTCCTTCAGGAGCAGTTCCTGAAGAACTCTCAGGGTTACGCCCAGGAGTCGGAGTTGTCGCGGCGGGTGAAGACGTGGGAGGACATGATGAGGCCTGAGCTGCTGCTCCTGGCCCCACCAGGCCACCGTAACCGGGGTAACCCCCCCCCCCCCCCCTTTGGCCTGACTCACATTTCACGTTTACCGTCCTTTCGAGAGGAGGCTCCCAGTGACACAGAAAAGACACAGTCACAGAACCAACCCCCCCCCCCCTATGCTCTGCTGGCTATTAGCTAACCTCTAGTCCCCCTGACCCCTCCCTCCCCCCCCCCCCCCCCCCCCTCTCTCCAGGAGGAGCGTCCCACCTTCGACATCCATGACTACGGAGACCGGGTCGTAGCAGCCCTGAGTGAGGTCGGGAACAGGAAGTCATTCGCTTCCATAGTCCACGGCCTGGACAACTTTGAGGCCTGCAAGTACATGCTTGCTTCCCTGCAGCTGGTGAGTGTGTGTGAGAGTGAGTGTGTGAGTGTGTGAGTGTGTGAGTGTGAGTGTGTGAGAGTGTGAGTGTGTGTGTTTTCTAAGGGGCTTTATACACCAACAGGGCCGAGCCCAACCATACTGTGCTGGCGCTCTGGTAGTTTCCGTTCACATTGTCCTTTCCACAACTGTTGGATGTGTAGGACAGCTCAGCTCAGCACAGCTCAGCACAGTTCGGCTCAGGACTGGGACTGAGGAGATGAGTGTGTAACCAGGGTGGTAAAGCCTTGCCTTCCTTGTCTCCCCCCCCCCCACCCCAGGCCAACGACTACACAGTGGAGGTAGACAGGAAGGACGGTCTGGAGGAGACCGTGGACAGCATGGGGCTCACGCTGCTCAGCAAGACCAGGGCCCACGACCGCTTCAAACACGTCCCCACGGCAGCACCCGCTGACCCCGTCTGACCTCTCCTGAGACTGTGTGTGTGTGTGTGCGCTTTAAACACACACTTTTTACATGTCCTGTTCTGCTGGCTCTGTCCTAGGTTCTAATAACTATACGTCAATGGAAAGATGCCCGGCTCTTATTAATAATATTTTTTTTTAAAGAAAGCCATGACCAAATGTATTTAGTATAATGTTGTCTGTAGGAAATTGTATTGTTTTGTAAAGAACAAAAGTCTTTATAAGGTGGCCAGATGACTGTATATAATTAAAATGACAATTTATATACATACCGCAAGGATGCCAAGTAAATGAACATACACCACACAATCATTATTCACGACGGTAGTTAAGTACCCTAAGAGTAGGCTGATGGTACAAAGATAGAATCGATTGCCACAGACGTATCGAGAAGTATCCATCCACGTTGTGGTTCAGTCTGATCAGTGAATAACTTAACAGGCCCTCGTTTTCACATTGAGAATATCTCTAGAAGGTCTTCAGTTTAGCCAGTTTAGCCACATTGTCAGTGTTGCTACAGAATTGGCTGTGTTTCATTCCAGAAGGTACTACCTTCCCGCCTCTGGTTCACTCCCCTTCACAGATCTGACAGGCCTGGACGGGTGTAAGCAATGTAGGATAAGCTAGGTACAGCTGCTTTAGCCCAGAGATGCCCAATCTATCAGATCTGTGAAACGGATCAAACGGTGGGTGTGGGGAGCATGCAGCACCTGGCCCGTAGAGGGAGCTACAGGACCGGGGTGGAGGAGAGTGGACGAGGGGTCATCCCATCATCATCCACTCTCCACCCCCAGTCCTGTAGCTCCCTCTAATAGTCCAGACGCCTCCTTCCCTCTTGTTCTCTCCCTCCATCCTTCTCTCTCTCTCGCTCCTTCCCTCCCTCTTGCTCTCTCCCTCCTTCCCCCTCTCGCTTTCTCCCTCCCTTCCTCTCTCGCTTTCTCCCTCCCTCCCCCACAGTTAGGGCAGAAGTTTCTAGAACGAAGAGCAACCTCGCTCTCGGGTCGCCAAACCGTTCAGTCCGGTGAGTCCGTGACTCCTCGACACACGTCGTCGTCGTCGTCATAGCAACTTGACGTAGGTCTTCATGTGGTTCCGGATGCTCTCGGCAACCTCTTTGCAGAGGCAGCACTGCTCATCCAAGGCTCAACATGTATTTACAGCAAGAAGGTGAGTCCTAGAACAGTCCAACATGGGACCCACAGACCCAGAGACAGAGGACATCCTCGTGGTGTGACGACTGTATATCTGGGCTATCAGAAGTCACAGACAGGGCTACGTCATCATGACAGCGTGATTTAAAATGACCTCCGCTACATAATAATAATAATAAGGGGTGCACATAACTTTTTGGGGCCAGTGCTCAGAGGAGCACCTAGGGATGCTGCTTGGTGCTCCCCGAGCTCGCGAGTCACGACCCGTCCCACAGGATGGATAAAAAAGGGATACATGGATAACTTATATTAGCAAAACGACATTTATTCATAAATGAAGATGAACAAACAAATGATTGTGTGCAAAACAATAGAAACAAATGCAAAATCAAATGACTGCATAAAAGTCTGTCAGACTCCTTTAAACACAATGAAATCAACTGACATCTCTTTAAGCACTAACTGAATGTCTGTTCTTTAAACACACTGAAATAAACGGACATCTCTTTAAGCACTGCTCTGTTCTGTAAACACTGAAATCAACTTTTCAACAAAAAGTTACAGCCTAAGCATTTATTTATGCTACAAGCTTAATCATCATCATCACTGCTCTCTTGACTGCTTTTATCACTGTCCTCAATTTCAACCATGGTAGAGGATGTTGTAGGCTAGGGGTCTCCAACCTTTTTTCATCCGAGAGCTACTTTGAAAAAATGTAAGTGGCCGAGAGCTACTCATATCTTATTACTTACATTCATTCACATAACGTATCAAAACACTCTGAAATTCTTCACTAGCATGCTCTGTTTCAAATGTCAATGTGTAAGCAGTAGTAGCAGTATATTCTGTATCCATATATCAATGTATCACATCACCTCCATTCACATATCAAAAGCTTATAATTGTATGGTCCACATGTGTGTAATAAGTGCATTCACCTTTTCTAGTTTTTTCAGTCAGAAAACATTAGTATTTTTTTCTTCTTTTGTCTCTTTCAAAAAAATGTGTGCATGTGTGTAATAATGCATTCACTCATTCCTACACTTGAGATGAATGTCACTGCATGGAGTCTACAAGAGTTGTGTATGCTGGAGTGTATCCACTAAGGTTCACTCTTATAGAGTCATTTAGATGCTCATCTGTCAGTCTTGTTCAGAAGTAGTAGTAGTATTTCATTACATTCATATCAGAAAAATCTGATTCTCAAAGGTATGTAGAGCCAAATACAACAAATACTTTCAGGGCTGCTTGGTGAATATTCTTATAGTTTTCTGGGTCTACCAGGCTCCAGAAATGTTGTGAATGTTGTTGCGATTGTAGCTGGACATTATTCTGGAGCTTTATAACCTCCATCTCCATTTCTCCAGGCTTGACACTGAACAGTTCAGCTATCTGCTCTCAGTGTTTCCCCTAGGTTTGCTGCCTTGGGGAGGGGGTGGCATGGACTGTGGCATGTGGTCTTGACTACCTGTCCACTTTCTCACCTGGTTCTTGCTCTCTCTCTTTGGTATGCCGACACCATCCTGCTCTCTCTCCTTCTCTATCCTCCTCTTTTGCTGTCAACCAAAAGGCAAACATAACAACCAGAGTATTTATAATTTAATAAGAGGTATAAATTGATCCATATCAATTCATAACATAATTCGAATTGAATATTGGTTTGCTGAAAAATAAATGGTATATCCATCTATAGAAAACAGACATTTCCAATGAGTGAGGGTTGTGCCAATGCTTCAATCCACTGTCCATGTACTGTAAATATACCATTGTAGGAGTTGGAGCGTACAAACGAAACGGAGACTTGGTGCCAGTATAAAGCCGACCGTGTCGGCATTTATTGAACTGATGACATAGCGCCCATAGCAACATACAACACTTCCTTAAATGTTACCTGGAACCCCCATACTTTAAGGTGCCCGCACACAATTCCCCATAACCAAACACACAGGTGAATTATGTACATCCTAAATCATAGTATTTCCGCTACAGACCTCCCCCCAGAATTCACCATAATTGAGAACAGTCACCATTGCGGGGCCCGGATCACCCGTCCAAAACGGCTCCGTAAAACCGGAGCAGGGACTGACAGTTCAACAGGGGTCTGCTTATGAGGGACAGCAGGTGGTCTTTTAGAGGCTTTGCGGTGGCGTGGGGGCATAGCTGGAGGGCCGAGCCAACCCCACGGGCTGGTCCAGATCCACGTGAGCTGGTTTAAGTCTGTCCACTGACATGTAATCTGGCTTACCCCCGATGTCCACCAGAAAAGCCTTGTCTCCAGCCTCCAGAACCCGAAACGGTCCGTCATAGGGCGGTTGAAATGGCCCTCGGTGGGCGTCATGGCGGATGAACACGTACTCCGCCGTTCGCAGGCAGGGTGGCATATATGACTGGGGTAGCCCATGCTGTGAGGTGGGTACAGGTGCGAATGCCTTGGCATTATCCAAAAACTCGGCTCGCTGTTTGAGCGCCGACCAAGGGATCGTGGCGTTAGGGACGAAATCCCCAGGAACCCGTAGCGGCTGTCCGTAGACAAGCTCGGCGGATGACGACCGAAGGTCTTCTTTAGGGGCGGTCCTAAGGCCCAACATGACCCACGGCAGCCTGTCGACCCAACCACCGTCCTTGAGGCTAGCCCGAAGGCGTCCTAGCGATTTTTTTTTACGCAAACACAAACACAATCACTGACACACAAGAATAGGCGCGCGTTCCAGGGCCCACAGGGCAATGAGAGCCACGCCCGGCCGCTTGCGGCCGTGCCCGCGGCGAACATTGACCGTTGGCCCGCGGCACACTCTCAGCGCCGCCGAGTTGCATACAGAGATGGGTAACCTATATCTAATCGTGCACCCCGTGTTACGTCACAAGCTAAAATCCAATGGGGTTGCGGAACGACCTGCGGGGCGGAAGAACAAGATACAGAGAACACCCCTACATATTCCAGAAGTTGGCGTGGTCTACCCCAACTCGGGGCGTGGTCTACCCCAACTCGGGTGGGAATCGTTAGGACGCAGCCCGAAGTGCAGCTTTCATAGAACGATGAAACCGATGATATGATAAAGACTGATAAGAAGCAGACAAACAATAGATTGGGGGTAGCCAATATTTTAAATGTATTTCTCATTAAATTGGGAAAGTAAATGGTTTTCTAATTGCAATACGGGAGTGTATTTCTTAAACATGTATTCACTGGACTGAAATAACTTATTAAAACATGCAACAAAATGTGCATTTTTGGTACAATAATACAATTTCTGCATTTGTATGACATCACTTGATAACGGTCCCTGAGGTGACTTGTTGAGAGCTTGGTAGAGCTCGCAGCATCTGTACAGGCTACT
Organism: Nansenia antarctica; assembly: GCF_963989245.1. Classification (NCBI taxonomy): domain Eukaryota; kingdom Metazoa; phylum Chordata; class Actinopteri; order Argentiniformes; family Microstomatidae; genus Nansenia; species Nansenia antarctica. The sequence continues at coordinate 13,999,920 of NC_137685.1, read as the reverse complement.
GCAGAGTCAAAGGCGCGTGCGTGTCCCCCTCCTCCTCCTGAACCCGTGCGGGCTGGCAGAGGAAAAGGCGGGAAAGGACTCGGCAAAGCAGCAAACTTCTAATCCGTGATAACAAGACACTCCTGTGATGTGAGTAACCATTTCACCACTTTGAGAGGAATTCCTCATATATATTCTATTTGGCAGATTTTGGAGTGCCTGCCTGTGTATTCTAGTTGACATGACATAGATGTTGTTTGTTTAAAACATTTATATTGATCTCTGCAGACTAAGAGAACGGTCGAGGTTATGCTAGCTCGACAGCTTGGTAGAGCTAGCATCTGTACTTAGCTACTGTGCAAAGCAGGGTTGCCAGATGGGGCGGATTACCGCCGAATCGGCTACTTTTGATCACCGGATATGAATGAATGAATGAATGAATGAATGAATGAATGGTCTTTATTGTCATTGCTACAGTACAGGTACCAAACAACGAAATTTAGGAGGGGTGGCTCCCCTGGTGTTAGGAAAGAAAAAAAACTTTAAAAAAACACAAGAAGGGAAGGAGCTGGTTAACATAAATAAAGGCTATGTACACTATCCACTATACTATACTATACAGATAGACGACTAGGGTTGTCATATTGCACATAGTGTTATTGCACATTTATTTAAAGTGTCGCAGTTTGCAGGCTTGAAATGTACATATTTGTGCCTCAGCACTACACCTGATTTTTTCAGTCCAGCAGCTGCCATCAATCCGTCCAGACTGTCCAGGGCCCAGAACCTAGGTCTTTGCTGTGTTCAGGGCCTGGACGGCCCTGGGGTAGAAGCTGTTCTTCAGTCTGTTTGTCCTTGAGGCCATGGTCCTGAACCGCCTTTTCGAGGGCAGCCGGGTAAAGTGTTCGTACCCAGGGTGGGTTGGGTCCCTGGAGATCTTGGAGGCCTTCCTGAGACAGCGTGTGTTGTACAGCTCTTCCAGAGAGGGGAGGGGGGCGCCGGTGATCTTCTGGGCTGTTCTCACGACTCTCTGTAGCGCATTTCTCTCCGCGGTTGTGCAGCTGGAGAACCAGTTGCAGATGCCGTAGGTGAGGATGCTCTCCACTGCGCCGCGGTAGAAGGTCACCAGTATCTCCTGCTTGCTGTGTTCCTTCCTGAGGACTCTCAGGATGTATAGCCGCTGTTGTGCCTTCTTGATGGTGGCTTTTGTGTTGTCCTTCCAGGTCAGGTCATCCTGCATGTGCACCCCCAGGAATCGGAGGGTTGAGACTCTCTCCACGCTCTCTCCGTCGATGAGCAGGGGCTGGACCTCAGATTTTTTCCTCCTGAAGTCCACGATGATTTCCTGGGTCTTTGACTGGTTCAGCAGCAGGTTGTTAACCTTGCACAGCTTGCTCAGCTGCTCTACCTCATCCCTGTACGCCGCCTCGTCCCCCCCCGAGATGCAGCCCACCACGGTGGTGTCGTCTGCAAACTTTACGATGGAGTTGCTGGGGTGGACGGGGGTGAAGTCGTAGGTGTAGAGGTTGTAGAGGATGGGGCTTAGCACGCAGCCCTGGGGGGACCCAGTGCTGAGTCTGAGGGCTGTGGAGGTGTGGGAGCCCACCCGCACCCTCTGGGGGCGGTCGGACAGGAAGTCCTTGATCTATGCACATATAGAGTGTGATAGTCCCAGGTCTAGTAGTTTGGTCACTAGCCTGTCTGGAAGGATAGTGTTGAAGGCAGAGCTGAAGTCCACAAAGAGCAGTCTCGCGTAGCTGTTTCCCCTCTCCAGGTGGGATAGAGTGCCGTGGAGAGTCGTCGCGATGGCGTCCTCTGTGGACCTGTGGGCTCTGTAGGCGAACTGGTATGGATCCAGGTTGGGCGGGAGGCGTGTGACTATGTGGGCCCGGACTAGTTTCTCGAAGCACTTCATGATGATTGGTGTGAGTGCCACCGGGCAGTAGTCGTTTAGGCAGCTCACCGTGCTTTTCTTCGGGACTGGGACGATAGTTGAGGTTTTCAGGCAGGGTGGGATGGTGGCCTGGGACAGGGACTGGTTGAAGATGTTGGTGAAAACCCCGGCCAGCTGGTCGGTGCAGTCCCTCAGCACCCGTCCCAGGACGCCATCTGGCCCAGAGGCTTTCCTGGGGTCCACCGCCTTCAGCACACGTCTCACTTCATGCTCTGTGAGGGTGAGGCTGCTGAGAGCTGGAGAGAGTGGTGTTTGTGTTGTGGTTACCTCCGTTCGCCCCTCGTCGAACCGGGCGTAGAAGGAGTTCAGCTTTTCCGCCAGCAGGGGGTCGTCCTCTGCGGCTGTGAGCCTGTTGGCTCTGAAGTTTGTCATGTGCTGAACCCCCTGCCACATCCGCCTGGAGTCGTTGCTCAGGAAGCATTCCTCAATCTTCTCTCTGTGGTCTGCCTTGGCTTCCCGGATGCCGCGCTTTAGGTTAGCCCTGGTGGTGCTGTACAGCAGTGTGCCCTTCCCTGCGAAGAAGGCGTTGTCCCTCTCATTGATCAGTTTTTGGACCTTCCCAGTCATCCATGGCTTCGTGTTGGGGTAGACCCGGACCCGTTTGTCCACGGTGACTGAGTTGGTGCAGTTCACTATGTGGTTCAGAACCGACGACGTGAACTGTTCCAGGTCCTCATGCTCATATTCCTGCCATGAGGTGTCATTTAGGCAGATCTGCAGTGGAGCGGACCCTTCTGGCCAGGTTCTGACAGTCTTAGTGGTGATGGGAGCACTTTTCCTCATGGTAGTGTAGGCTGGGATCAGGAGGATTGACACATGGTCAGACATGCCTAGATGAGCTAGCGGTCTAGCCTTGTAAGCACGCTTGATGTTGGTGTATACCTTATCCAGTGTTTTTTCTTAAACACAACAACAACAACAACAGGGAAAGCCATCCATGGTGGACTGTCTCACAATATATATATTTTGATATTATATCTTGATATTATTTGATATTATGTGGTATTCTAGTACTTTGAACTCCATACTACATTATGGTGAATAAACATTTTAAGAAAACAAAAGAGAAAGTACGTATTTTTATGTTTTTGTGGTGGGTAGTTTGCTAGCGAAATAACGTCACGTTTACGTACCGTTAACAACAACGTCACGTTGACGTACCGTTAACGTCAACGTCACGTCGATCCTGTGGTTTGAAGCCTTTCACTTTTTTGACATGATACATTAAAATGCTCATAACTTTTTAAAATAAAGGGCTATCTCAGTCATTCAACCAGTTATGAATAGCTGAGAACTTCTAATTTATGGAAATATAAAAAATGAAAATGTCAAAATGCCACCATGTGAAGGGTTCCTTGACCGCCACACATATATATATATATATATATATATATAGGCTATATACACTGCAAGGGACTACGGATGAAAATTAGCCTTCTGTTCTGGCTAAATCTGGCGTATTTACATAAAATGCATTGTCCCTTTACAAATAAACGAAATAAACTAAACTACAATATAACTTAGACACGTTGTCTTTAAATGGGTCATTTACAAAGGGAGGCCCAGTATTACTAAACTGTTCCTAATATTACTATATTATATATATACACACTACCGTTCAAAAGTTTGGGGTCACCGAGACAATTTCATTTTCCACATTAACAATGTATAGAGTGTATTTCTGATTAATTTAATGTTATCTTCATTGAAAAAAACAGTGCTTTTCTTTCAAATATAAGGACATTTCTAAGTGACCCCAAACTTTTGAACGGTAGTGTATATATAATAATATATATTATATTATAATACTATACTATAGTATTACTATACTGTTCCTAATCAAATGTTATATCAACGTTTCAATAAACATTTGAGCTTTTATTGTGACGTTTCCGCCAAAGCGGAAGTTGTTGTAGTAACTACTTCCTGGTCGTGAGGAAGTTTAGCAGCTCGATCATAACAAGGTGAATATCGCATGAGCGCAGGTAAGAAACATGAGCGTCTCTGTAATGCAGCTGTTTCATTCACCTGAAATGTCCGTGATGCTCTAAGTTACATAGCTGCTGTGTGCTGAAGTTGATATGGATGAAATTAACCGCTATGTGAAAGTGTCCGTGTAGGTTCTCTGGTGGAAGTTGCGCGTTCATGCCGTTTGTTGACAGTAAATAAACCTCCTCAGTCTGGACTACTAGGAGAATGACTACAGTTACATGACTGGAGGCTTCACATAGTTACAAGATTGACTTTACACTGGACGAAGTCTAACAAGACTGTTATGAGATTGTATTTTTCTGTAGGCCTACTCAGTGTTTCCTCCAGGATTCTTCACATTAGTGGCGGAGTGTTCTTTTTTCGCGCGTAGCGTATGCAACACGCACTGGCGCTCAATACAAAGACGTAATTTCACCGAAAAATAGAGGGTAGCAGCATTTAAAAAAATATGTGCCCTGTTTACCCGTACCTCCGCCGTTCTGTTCGTGGTGATTTGGGAGGCAATAGATTATTTTTGCCCCGCGCATATTGCCCTGTAATTAGACCACGCGACCACAGGTCCGTTGTGTCTCTTATTGTCCAAATGTTCCCTGAATTTTAGCTGCATGTTTTTCCAGCATGTAAATCCGACTCCCCTTCTTTCCCCCTGCCAATACTGTGTCGTTTGTGACATTTACCAACGTTTATGCTATCAATAGTTCGAAGCTAGCGTTAGATGCGAGGCTGCTCGGGAACATTATTTGTTTCACAAAATAGCCTGATTTAGTTGACCATGAACATCAGAGACTAGACTACATTACGAATGTTCATTTAAAATACTCTATAGCAGGGGTGCTCACACTTTTTGGAACCAAGATCTACTTTTCAAGTAGCCAGTCTGCCAAGATCTACCAGTCTAGTTTCAACATCGCAAACGTACATGCACGTACTACAAACACACACACACACACACACACACACACACACACACACACACACACACACACACACACTAAACTCACAATACACTTTCCCTCTCTCTGTCACACAGCCACAGGAGAAGACCATCACAAACCCTCCCTCTTTGCTATTCTCGCTCACACACATTCACACACACACACACACACACACACACACACACACACACACACACACACACACACACACACACACACACACACACACACACACTCACTTTCTCTCACTCACACACTGACAGCCAGTCTGCAGTACCATAGCCAACTACTGATCCAACAAACAGAAAAGTAAACCAGATACAAAACAGGTAGTTCCCTAGTTTGAAAGGAGGAAATAAATGCATTTCTCTACCTTAGTGGGAGACCTGGCACTGGGAGGAGGCAGCTAGTTTCTAATAGTGTTGTTCCGATACCATTTTTTGATCCCGATACCGATACCGATACCTGACCGTGCAGTACTTGCCGATACCGAGTACCGATCCGATACCACGGCGTTTTGGGGGGGGGGGGGGGGGGGGGGGGGGAAACCGCATACTCACCTCGATGTAAAATTATTGCTAACACTTAGTCTGGCACTGCTCAAAACCTTTGTAAAACAGGAAAAAAGACCAACAGAGAGTGAATGCTATAGAACTTTTTTTTATTATCTACCTGGTATGGTGACAAGAAAATCAACCCCTTATAAAACCTGAAATGTGGCTCTCACAGATGCCAATCAGTGCAATATCCATTTAAGATATAAAACAGTCGTAGTAGTAGTGCAACAGCAAGTGAACATTTACAAACAAAATAACTTTAAGATATAAAACAGTCGTAGTAGTAGTGCAACAGCAAGTAAACATTTACAAACAAAATAACTTTAAGATATAAAACCGTACAAGTAGTGCAACAGCAAGTAAACATTTACAAACAAAATAAGGCCCATTTGAGACTAACATAAGATGTAGGCCTACCTGTGGGAATAATACTATTTTAGAAGTGATGTATTTGCGACCTGGTATTTTGTATTTAGGTACCGCGTGAGCCATAAAAAGGCGGAATCCCACATTGTCAACAAAGGAGAGGGGCAGGTCACAGAGCACAATCATTTCAGACATTTTCTCAGTCATCTTTCTTGCCATTTCACTCGTCGCGTCCCACTGGTCCTTTTTATGGAATGCGCTACTCAGCATTTGTTGTTTTGGTCCATCCGTTCTCTTGCTCGCTGTCGCTGCAGTAGATGACAGAAACTCGTCGTGCTCTTTAATATGTTTTAGCTTTAAATGCTTAATTAAGTTGCTAGTATTGAAACTGGCAGCTTTAGTGCCACCCCTCGACACATTGAGACCGCAAATTGTGCATTTAGCCGTTGTACACACCGGACTATCCACCTTGAAATATCTCCAAACCGCCGACATGTTTTCCTCTATAGCATGCGTGTTTGTTTTTCCGCGATAGTGAAGTGAAAACAAAAGCTGCCACGCCATTGGTTGAGAGCAGCTGCTCTGGGAGGAGCATGCCTGGGCATGTCTGCGCATGTCTGTGTTAGGAAGGCGGTGTCAGGTTACAGACAAGCTGAGAAAAACGCAACGTGGTATCGGGAGTTATTATTTGTTCGTACTCGCCGATACCGATACCAGCATTTTTGTGCGTATCGGTGGCTATGCCGATACTAGTATCGGTATCGGAACAACACTAGTTTCTAATAGTCAGGGCTGTAGGAGCTGGTTGCAAGGTGTCATCAGCCACTGTGGATCTGTCATCGAAAAGGCAATCTGCAGCCTCGAGAAACTTTTTTCACAATTTCGCCGTCTTTGAATGACTTCTTGTGTTTAACAAGAACGTGACTGACGCAATAAGAAGCTATCGTTGCAGACGTACGTTTTCGCTCTTTTGCCACATTTCCCTTCTTCGAAATAGCCATCGTAGGTTTGCAGATCAGACAGACGCATTTCCAATATCACATTGTGTAAAAGTCCTCCTCCCATTCTGGATGGAAGTTATACATTATTGGTTTCTTACTTGGTCCAGCTTCCCCACTCATTTGTATAGCCTTTATTTAGTATTATATAGTAAATAGTAGAAATTGGAAGGCTAACTAGGTAATTAGTCTCGCAGGTATTTTGTATTTTGTAGTTGGTGCTGTTGACTGCGCATGCGTGGTGAACCGCGTGTTAGGTGTAGGTGAAAAGATCAGATCTCAGACTGGCTTACCTGTACGTCAATCAAGTGGCAAAAGCCATAGTGAGGATGGATGATAGGCGAACTTATTATTATTATAATTATTCTTTTTTTTCTTTTTTTTTTTCCGTTTTGTTCAATGCCATGCGATCTACCCATACTACCTTTGCGATCGACCGGTCGATCGCGATCGACGTATTGGGCACCCCTGCTCTATAGTGAACACTGGTATAAGAACATGAATCAGAGAACAGCAGTAAATGCAAGAACCCAAGGTCGTCGCTGATGTTGCATTTTCGATTAGGATACGCTTACGGGATTAAAGGGACGGGCGACGGGCTAAGAGAGAGGGAAGGGATTTCCAGAAATCCAAATGTCCCGCTAAATTCGGACCAATCACAAAACTGTTTTGCAAGCGCGTCGACGAGGTTAATTGCAACATTGTAACATATTGTAACTTACTACATCCTAAATCGGAACGAAATGTACCGTATTTTCCGCACTATAAGGCGCACTTAAAAGCCTTTAATTTTTAAAAAAAAACGACAGTGCGCCTTATAACCCGGAGCGCCTTATATATGGATCAATTGGTTAATTTGTTGATCCATACTGGTTGTACACGGCGCTCAAGGCGCTCTGTCAAAATGTTTCAGTACGACTGGTAAACTACAAAGCCGCACCGCTTGCAGCATTACGGTAATCAGTAAACACCGGTATACTGTGCTTACTCACAGTCCCACACCACAAGACCCCAAGTAAAGAAGACTAAACAGAGTTTCCGAGGGAACAAAGTGAGATTCTTGGTGCTTTCAACTTGAAGTTTTAAAGTACCCACTCGATATAATAAACAACAGTTTAACGATCACTAAACACTTATCATTTGTGTATTGGATTCATTATTCTCGTTTGCCGGAGGCTACCGGTAAGGGAGGGTTGACTTGTAAACATAGTTTCGTTTTAGCTCGTGTTCAAAAGCAAGAACTGTGTGTTCATCTAGTTATGTGTAGTTATGTGTTTTTAGCATGTCGATGTTCTCCCAGTATGTTGTCATGTTATTAAAATACAGTTTAGACCTTCGTAGCGATGTGTTTTGTTAGCTGTTAGCCGCTAGCAGCGTTTGTTGTGGTTTGGTCAGAGTCACTTTTCTCCCATTCAGTGTTTGAGGTGAACCAACATTCAAATACGCCTGTCGTGTTCAATCTTTCTCTGATTTGAATGTATGACACATCATTTGAAAGCTTACAATCTGTAGTTTAAGCATGTGTAAAAACTGAAAAAGTACGTTGCACATTTCACCAGGAGCTGTCACATATTGGTTGTTGGTTATAATTGTATAGCCTATTGCTTGTTTTCTGGTGTTGTTTTGCTCTGTTTGTAGTCTACTTGATGTATTTTTATCAGCTGTTAAATCACCACAGCGGTTAATCCACTAATAGAGATAATAGCAGATTGAAAATGCTTGTAGCTAACTACTCTATATCTCGTGGTTGCAGCTATTGCGAATTGCTATTCACGCGAGTCAGCTGTGAATCACCGCAGGTCCTTGACGCTTGTTGCAAAAATGGATGACGAACGGCTGATACTTGAGGTGGAAAAATATATATTTTTGACAGTGGAGCAGGTAGAACGTTGACGGTGACAACGCTCAGGTGGAGCTTGGACAACGGGAAGTTGACACAACACCGATGGAGAGGTGACGCAACGCAGTAGGTGGAGCTTGGGCGTAACGCAACCCCAGTCAAACGTTTGACTGCAGTATCTATTCTATGCGCCTTATAATCCGGTGCGCCTTATAATCCGGTGCGCCCTGTATATGAAAACAGTTCTAAAATAGGCCATTCATTGAAGGTGCGCCTTATAATCCGGTGCGCCTTATAGTGCGGAAAATACGGTAGGTCTGAAAGCGGCCTAAACTAGCTTCAATCTGATTTTTTTCTGTTCTCCGGTCATAAAGTGGACTGAATCAATTAGTGGCGGAGAAAATGTATTCGTGGCGGCCCGCCACGAATAAATGCATATAGAGGAAACACTGCCTACTGATTGTATCCCTTTCTAACTAATGTCATTTCAGAGTGTTTATTTCAATCTTGCAAGAGGAGCTTCTGTACAGTCAACATGGTGCCGCATCAATATGCAGACGGACCGTTGTGCCGACAGCCCTCCCTGCATGTGAATGCTCTCTGCTTCTCTGTCTAGGTGCATGTGGGAAAACTAGGGTTGGGGTTAGGTGCTACGTCGACTTGGTACATGCTGGCATGTCTAACCCTTACCCTAATCCTATCCCTAACCCTACCCCTAACCCCAACCCTACCCCTAACCCCAACCCTAACCTTAACCGTAGCACCCTAGCACCTAACCCTAACCCTAGTTTTCCCACATGTACCGTCTTGTCAGCTCTCGCAGAAATCCGCTAATAAACTGTCGGCATCGTGGTCCATCGGCACAGCGGGTGGGCCCCAGTCAACATAGGGTTCCAAAGTAGGGGTGGGCATCAATGATCGACGATCGATAATTGATCGATAAGGATCTTGGTCGATCACAAAATCTTTTGCTTGATAATCGTTAATATTTGTATTTTTTTAATAATAATAATAATGGAAATTAGTTTGTCCACGTGTCACCAGATTGCGTTCGTCTCTCACCCCTGAACATGTTAACATGATCATCTTTCTGAACAAGAACCAGCAGGCCTGCCGCCTACAGTCTCTCGCTGGAGTTTCAATTTAAGTTAAGCTGGACGCTCTTAAGGACACTAACGTTTTCAGTCATCCTCCTATTTGTGAGTAACTGTTTTTTTACTGCTCCTATGGTGAGTTACTTATTTTCTATATTTTTATTTATAACGTAAAATGTGTTTTAAAGTTAAACAATTTAGGCTACTCACTGCCTTGTTTAAGAGGATTGTTATCTGACTGTAGTGTCTAGTTTGAAAGTGAATGAATGAATGTGTGCAATGGCAACACAAATAAAGTTTTTTCCCCAAGGATTTTTTATTTGTTTTTAATGAAAAGCGTTTTTATTTATTTTTTTATATATATATTTTTTTATTATTTTTTAATGGAAAAAAAAGCTTATCGATTAATCGATAATTGATCGTTAATTCTTGCGATTATCGAAAAAGAAATGTTGATCGTTTGCCCAGCCCTATTCCAAAGTACAAAGCCCACCTCTCTATGGGGTTGGTTCTTCTTATAGTTTCAACATTCAGTTATTGTACAACATCACGTGGGTACAGATAACACAGAGCATAACTATTTCACTTTAGCCTTGGAGAGAAGGGAGTGAGAGTCTCTCTTTATCTAGCACCTGCACTTTTAGTCACATACCATTCTTGTTATTCATCCAGTCTTCAGTGAATGATAAGATCATCATTATTGTATAAAAGACATGTTTCTCCCCCGCCAGCTGGTCAGCGCAGTCTGTCAGCATGCGTCCCGCCACACCGTCTGGCTGCTTTGGCCCATTTTTCCAAATCTGTCAGTTATTTACAACTGATTGCATGTTATAAGAGTGTAATAACAGTGTAATAATAAGAAAAACACAAAATCGGAATTAGATTTTACATGTTTTTAGTCAAATAGATACTGTGATTGCACATAGACAACATATTTATCATGTTCAATTTGAAAGTATAATGGCGCTTTTCCATTTGTCGGCCCGGGTCAGCACGGCACGGTACGGCACGGCACGGTTCTTTAGCTACCCTTCACGAGCAGGAACTACAGGGCCGAAAGGTACCTTTTTGCCAGGCTGCGTGTGACGCTGCACACCGTTGATTGGTCAATGGAAATCGTCATCCCATGTTCATAGATTTCTTCGCTAACCGCCATCTTTAAATACCACAACAGATTTCGCTCTAGGAAAATGTCACTTACTGTTTCTGTAATAACCTATTAATAACGATTAGAAAAGTTATGCTAACCATCGTATTATCTTAGTTTAATGTAATTTCAATGCATCATAGAACTTTTATTTACAACAAGTGTTAAAGGAGCACAGTCTATAATACTGAGCTACTGAGATGCTAACCCGCGGACTCTGGTTGACGCGCCGTGCGTTCTAGTTTGATGTGTGCTGTTGGTTATACACGATCCGTAGTCATTGGTTTGCTGCATAATAAACCTTTATTGCGTTCCTGATTGCCATCTATGGCTTAATCACTGATACAAAACAATAATAATCACAAACTCAGCGCCCTTGCGGTCAAACCTATTTGCCCTTCCGGGGTCAACACCTGACGATAACAACAAATGTACTACCTTATAAAGACCTGCCTCAGGTATTGTGACAGCGCCACCCCATGCCCACACAGTGAATTACAACACATATGACAGGACCATATCTGGCTCTTACACACCGGCCCCTAATTGTTACTGGCACCGACATAACAATTTAAACAAAATACCATAAAAGGAGCAAACGTTATAACAGACCACAACCAATATAAGTACAGACAACAAACACATTTTCATCACTGGCCTGTCAGTTGTATTTGGTCTGTAATCTCACAGAACGTACCAGCCCCTGTTTGTCTGGAAAACCCTCTATAACCGTGCCTAGTGGCCAAGAACCACGAGGAGCTGACGAACCCATAATAACAACGATGGGTCAGGGTAGCGTGGCTCTCCTCCACTCTCTCCATCTCCTCGTCTTTCTGAGCGAGACGAGTCTGCACATCCAATAGCATCCTTGCGTACTCCTCCCTGGCCCTCTTCACCGTCTCCACCTCCTCCTCTAGCTCTCTGCCTCGCTCCTCTGCTCCCCTAAGAGCCTGCTGTGTGCTTTCCAGTTTAGTGACCATGTCTCCTATCCTGCCCAGGGAGCAGGCATGCTCCTCCTGGAGTTTCTTCATAACTGCAGCGTGTTTCTCCTCCACCTCCTCCTTCTCACTGCTCCTGCTGTCTAGCAGTGCTCTCGTCTCACTCAGCTCTGTCTCCAGGTCTGTGTTCTCCTGCTTCAGACGTTGTAGGGCCTCTTCTCTCTTCCTCTGCTCCTCCTCCTGCATCTGTTCCTTTTCCTCTAGGCCAGACGGCTCTCCCAGAGCCTCCTCCAACTCATCCATCAGCTGTTTCCTCTCCTCCTCTGACAAGTCCTGTACCTGCTCCAATGCAGACACCAGCGAGACTGCCTTCTCCTTCTCCAGTCCTTCAGCCAGGGCAGTGTGGAGCTGCTGTAGTTGCTCCTGCGCCTCCTTCAGGTCCATTGTGAGAGTGTTGATCTTCTTCTTAGTAGTGTCAGCAGAAACCTTGTTCTTGAGGAACTCGTTAGCCTTCTTGAGCTCTGCCCGCTGTCTCTCCACAGAGGCCGTGCTGGCGGAGAGGCCCGTCTTTTTCCATACGGCAGACAGCAGCTTGGCCTCCGCCTTCCTCAGCTCTTCCTCCAGTTTGCACACTGCATTCCTGTTTACCATAGCAGAGGGGACCTCTGTCTCCCAAGCACCACTGTTTCCATTCAATGGACCATTAACGGCCCATCCCAGCACTGTCCTAATGGCGTAGGGACCATTCCCGCAGCTGTTAATGATCTCCCACGGTTCTAACACCTTGGGAGCATTGGTTCCTATCAAAAGGTCGACATTTGCCTTTATTTTTGGGATGTGTACCTTCGACAAGTATGGCCATTTGGCCAACTGTTCAGGAGTCACTACATGGTCCGGAGTGACTGGCATCCTTTTCTGTGTGAGAACCTCTGGGAGAGTATAAAAATGATTGCTGACCAAATCAGCTACCTGCAAGCCAGTCAAGGAATAGCAGGGTTTCCGTTAACCGGTAATTACCGGTCTTTGTCCGGTAAAATTTGTTGAAGTCCGACAAATTGAAAACTCGTCGGACATAATGTCCGGTGAAAATAATTCCCTCTAAGCACAATTTGAATACAATTCGCTAAAGTTCACATTCTGATTCCTTCTATTTTAAAAAAGACGAATATATAGGCTATGTATTTCTTTTATTATGATATGATTTGACACCGGCATGATGATGACTCCTAATGTGTAGGCTGGCCTATGTGAAACAGCGGTTGTTTCCGGTGTGCGCTATAACTCGTGCACAATCGAGTCGAGGCAGAGAGGAGGATAGCGATGTTTCTCTCTGTGATAGTGTGATTATGCAAGCCTTTTCTGAAAGGGATGAGAACCCGATTGTTTCAGCTTCTCCCAGGGAGAAAGTGGTAGAGTTACCATCCTCCCCGAGTCCTACCATACCATCCGCTGACAGCCTATCTCTGCCTGTAACCGGCGAGCGATTGCGTGTCGCTCAAGTAGCTGATCAGTCATTAAACAAATGTTTTTTACATGCAGCTAGTGAGGAATCTGAAATAGGGGGCAACGTAGTTTATTTCCTTAACGATGGGATATTCATGCGTAAATGGTCTCCTCCTAATGCAAATGGTTGTGAGTGGAATACTGTAAAACAAGTGGTTGTGCCTGTGGGTTATAGACAACAGGTGTTATCTGTAGGACATGAGAGCCAGTGGTCAGGACATTTAGGTATAACTAAAATTTATCAGCTGATATTGAAACATTTCTTTTGGCCCGGACTGAAGGCGGATGTTGCCAAGCACTGCCGCTGTTGCCATACTTGTCAGATGGCGGGTAAGCCTAATCAATCCATTCCACCCGCACCATTGCATCCCATTCCTGCTATAGGGGAGCCATTTGAACGTGTAATAATTGATTGTGTTGGACCTTTGCCTAGGACTAAAAGTGGAAGTCAGTATTTGCTCACTATTATGTGCGCTGCTACTCGTTTTCCCGAAGCTGTTCCGTTGCGTAACATATAGGGATGTCCCGATCCGATACTGAGATCGGATATCGACCCGATATTGGTCCTGAATGCTGGATCGGAGATCGGACCAGAAAAAAAAAAGGCTCCGATCCGATCCTACTGTCATCCGCAGTCAAACTTATGTGTATAAGCGATGAGAGAATAAAAACAGTGAACAGAAACACGTGTCGCAGAAATCCTTCACGCAAGTCCTATATGCGCTTAAAATGCACATAGCGCTTCACGCGAGTCCTATATGCGCTTAAAATGCGCATAGCGCTGCGCTGTGTGCTTCCGGTTTCATTACAAAGAGGTTAACCCTATGTGCCTGACGTCTAACAACATTCAAATTACTCTAACTTCATATTTTTTCGGATTTCAATGTATGACACATCATTTGAAAGCTTATGATCCGTAGTTCCAATCCACAACACGTCGCATTTGTTGCTTTAATAAAGGCTGGCAGTCTTTAATTTAACTGTTGTTGGTGTGGACTATATACTGGGGAGGTATTTGAATGAATGAATGAATGAATGGTCTTTATTGTCATCGCTACAGTACAGGTACCAAACAACGAAATTTAGGAGGGGTGGCTCCCCTGGTGTTAGGAAAAAAAAAAAAAAAAAAAAAAAATTATTCAGGGGTCAAAAAATTTATACAAATATCGGATCGGTATCGGTATCGCCGATACCCGAAGCCCAGGTATCGGTATCGGTATCGGTAGTGAAAAAGTGGGATCGGGACATCCCTAGTAACATATCAGCCAGCTCAGTGGTGAAAGCTTTAACAAAGTTTTTTTCCACATTCGGTCTTCCTCTTGTTATACAATCTGACCAGGGCACTAACTTTCAGTCTAAGCTTTTCAAACAAGCCCTAAGAACGTTAGGGGTACGATGTCACGCCAGAAGCCTACATGCTTGCACTGTTCAATAAAATGTTATACATCTAGACATTGTGGTATTTCTTTATATACGTATCCCAGCCTGCCTATCAATTGTTTCTCAATAAACAGTTATGTTCTCCTCATTGTCATACTCCCGAGTCCGATTAAGTATGATTTGACAGGCAGCTAAACGAAATGCCTTCCCAACCAGCGAGACCTGGTTATAGAAATGACGTTGTTTTATTGATAAAAAAAGGGTAAAACTGGAAAGAGAAAATAGAAAACTCACATTAATCCCAAACAATTTAACAAACTTCAGTTAACGTAATGTGGAGTCCGTTCATTGATCGATGCTGTCTGTTCAGTTCCCAGTGAGGCGCCCGTTCAGCGCTGGACATAATGGCATAGCGCGCATGCGAATCATGTTATATTATTATATATTATATAGCTAGGATCTAATCGTATCGGATGAGAAATAGACATTAAATGGCATATATAGGCCGCTACACAACAGTAATCACCGCGACAAACAGCTATATTATATTTTAATATGATGACCGGAATATCTCACGTTTGTCCGGTAAATCGAAATCTTCCCGGACACGATGTCCGGCGGCAATTTTTTCTAACGGAAACCCTGGAATAGGCTACAGCAACAGTTTCTTGCCCCATCGTGCTCAACCGGAAGTTGGTTCTTCTGCCTGTAACATTCAGCTTCTGCCTTAGCTCTTCTGAACAGAATGTGGCTGAACTACCAGGATCCAGGAAGGCATATGTTGTTATGGTGCGATTTCCCTTTGCCACTTTCACCTTTACAGGGACAATAGACAACCCACAGTGGTCCTTACCGGCCCCTGTATGTCCACACGTTTTGGGAGAGGTTGGCTGGTTACTAGACCTGTTCTTTGACTGCTCCAGAGCTACTGCTTGCCTTCTGATGTGCAAAACAGTGGGATGCGTTTGACCACACACTTTACATCTTAAGCGCCTTTCACAATCCCAGCTCATGTGACCCACACATAAGCATGCAAAGCACACTCCATTGTCTCTCAAAAAGTTAATTTTGTCTTTGTGCTGCCTTCGAGTGAACTGTTTGCACTCCTCCAATGCGTGAGTACCAGCACAGCAAAGACATCCAGCCTCGTCCTCCATCCCAGGATCTGATGTTAGCTCCTCCTCTCCTTCCTGTACGTCCATAGATGTTAATGTGGTGGCAACAATGTTTCCCTGTACTCTGTTGCCGTAATGTGATTTATGATTCTTGACTCCAGCAACAGCAGGCATAGGGTCCTGTATGCCACCAAAGAGAGGGTCGGACAGAATTGCAACCTGACGCTCCACAAATGCGACCAAATCAGGGAAGCGAGCCCTTTGCTGTGTTGATTCCATTATGCCATGAGCTATTGTCCTCCGCTGATCTCTCATTTTGAATGGTAATTTTGAAATGATAGCCCTCAGGTGTAGCGGCATATCCAGTTCCTGCATGTACTCAAGCTCTTCCATTACATTGCAACAGCCACGCAAGAACAAGGAGTAGGCTTGAAGTGCTTTCACATCCTCTGACTTTATGGTTTGCCAGGCCAAAGCCCTTTCTATGTAAGCAGTTGCAATGTTATACTGGTTTCCAAAATGTTTCTCTAGAAGGCCCTTTGCCATCACGTAGCCACGCTCAGGAGCCATGTGCTGGCAGCTACGTACCAGTTCTTGTGGTGGTCCTCTAGTAAACTGTTCCAAATAATACAAACAATCCCCTTTTCCTGCCTTTTTCTCCACTCCTTGTTCAAAGGCCTTGATAAATGAGTTGTATTAGAAAGGGTCCCCTTCAAATATGGGAATATCTCGTGGTGGAAGAGACATGGACTGCTGCTGCTGCACCAGAGCAGTTGTTATTTCATTCTGCCTGTGCATGATGGTAAGTATGTCCCCAGGCAGATTCTGAGTGGTGTGATGTTCTGTTTCCTGAAGGGTTCCTGATTGGTGTCGATACTGTTGTGATGCTCCCACTATACTGCTTTGCTGCTGTTGTCCTTGGCAGTTAACTTGGCGTTGTACAGCAGCTTTAACCCACTGAGCAGTATCCTTGGGTCGTGTATCCATGGAAGGGGGTTTATGGGTTGGTACTAGGGGTGCAACGGTTCTCGTTTTTTTTACGGACGGTACGGTTTGCGTTCCACGGCTCAATTCACTAGTGAACCGTGACGGTTTTCGGTTTATGCTGCGATTTGGCTGCGTTCGTAAATTAGCTCTGAGAGCGCCGCAACAGTTTGAGGAAGCCCCGGATTCCTACAAGTCTGCGGTGTGGGGTCATTTCGCTTTTCCCGTTGAATACGACAATAAGGGGGGGAAAACAGTGGACAGAAATATTACTGTCTGCTAGCTCTGCTTAAAGCGTGTGCCATATGCAAATGGTTGCACCTCTAACATGAACCAGCATATTCGCCGCTACCACTCAACGATAACACTGACTGGGAGCAGGAAAGCCAGTCAGGTAGCGTCAGTGAGCAGACAGCAGTCTCTCTCTGATGCGTTCGGACAGACGTACACTACCACTTCAGAGAAACACAAAAAAATAACCAATGCAGTGGGGATGTTCATTGCAAAGGATTTGCAGCCCTTTTCGGTGGTTGGAGATTTGGGTTTTCGAAATCTGATAAAAACTCTCGAGCCCCGTTACAGTGTCCCCTCCCGTACATCATTCAGCACCAAAATAATCCCCGGTATTTACCAAACAACGCGCAGAGGCATTGAAGACGATTTGGCAAAAACACAGAGCTTTGCACTGACTACGGAGGGTTGGACCTCCCGGGCAACGGAGAGTTACCTCACTGTCACGGTCCACTACATGTCACCGGATTGGGAGATGAAGAGCGCAGTACTGCAAACTCGTCCACTATACGAAAGCCATACCAGCGCGCACGTGGCAGAGGAACTAACAAATGCAGTGACTGAGTGGAAGTTGGAGAGGCCAAACATAACAATTCCCGTAACAACAGACAACGCAGCAAATATCGTAAATGCGATCCATGAAGCTGGTGGACTGGGGCCACAGATCGGCTGCTTTGCGCACGTCGTAAATCTCGCCGCCAAGAAGGCAGTGGCAATAACCTCCTGGGTAAGATCAGACATGCAGTCACTTTCTTCCACAAAAGCACCACAGCCCACCATATTCTGACAATTAAACAAGATATGTTAGACTTACCAAAACACAAATTAATCCACGATGTCGCAACTCGTTGGAATACAACACATGACATGTTGGAACGCTATGTGGAAAGTGTTACTTTTGTAGTGTGAATTTGTTTTCCTCCTGTTTGTATACGGGCTACCAGCTGTCAAGGCTAAAGTGCACTTTTACTTTCGAAAGTGTTTATTTATTTTTGGACATTTGAAAGTGTTTTTTGTTTATATACAATTTAGGGGTGTAACGGATCACCTAACTCACGGATCGGATCGTGTCACGGATTTTGAGTCACGGATCGGACCATTTTTCGGATCAACACAAAACATATATTTTTTCAAATAAAAACAACATTTTCCTTGAATTCTGTAATAACACCACTTTTAATGTGAAACAAAAAAACAACATTCAAGATGTCAAAACTGATATATATATATATCACATATATATATATAACATCTATATATAACAACATATATATATAACAACATATATATATATATACGGTAACATCACTGCTGCAATCTGGTTGCCAAGTGAAACCTAACTTTACCTAAATAATAAAGTGAAATCCTTTAAACATGGTAAGAAAAAAAAGTAAATAAAGCAAAGCAGCCTCAAGCTTATAACTTCATATTCATTTTCAAAAAGATGAGGATGTCCACATTGTCTGGGGAGAGGGCAGACCTATTTGCAGTCACTATGTCTCCTGCTGTGGAGAACACCCTCTCGCTAGGAACTGAAGTAGCCGGCACAGCCAGGTAGCGTCTTGCCATCATGGCAACGTGAGGGTATTTATCCTCATTCCTTTTCCACCATGCCAGTGGATCACCATCCAGTGGAATGCTGCTTGCTACCTTGTAGGATGACACCTCCTCCTCAATGGTGTTGGCAAACGTCTGGGCTATGTCCATGCTGCTCACAAAGGTCTCCCCAAAAAGCTCCTGCATGGCTGACTTCTTTTGTGGAGGAGATGCCTCTGGCTCTGCGCCTTCTCCTGGCAGCTCTGTGGCTTGACCCTGCAGAAAAAAGGAATCGATCTATTAATCTAATCATTTATTTTCATATTTCATAGAACTATAATTGTAGCAATAACATACATTATTATCTAAATCCAAAATGGCATAGACTAAATTAATTGCAGTATTTATTATTTAAGTAATTTAAGTATTAGGTAAAAAAACGTTTTTATATATATATATATTTACCTTTTCTTCAGTGCCCATAATCTCAGTGATGAGATCGCTGTATGTCCTCTGACGTAGGGTAGGGTCTAGGTGAGACAGCGACTTGAACCTTGGGTCCAGTGCAGTAGATCGGTGAAGGTAGTCCTGTAGAGGGGGGTCAGTGTATCTGGGGCTCAGGTCCCCTCTAATGGCAGCCTTGACATCTCCAGTGATGTTGCTGTCTTGCTCATCTGGGGCCATGGATTGTAGAATCCTTGTTTTCAGAGGTAGGATCATGGACACAGATGGTGCTGTTTCAGTGCTCATCAGAGTTGTTATCATCTTTAGGGGTTTGAGCACTTCGAGGACCTCTTCTGCCACTTTCACGTCACCATCAGACAAGGTGACAATGTCTTTGACATTTCTTTTCAGGGTCTTGTCTGTCAGTGCAGAGTATACAGCTGCCTGCTGCTCCAGATAGCGCTCCATCATGTCATAGGTGGAGTTCCATCTTGTTGTGACATCCTGTATGAGCTTGTGGGTTGGTAGCTGTAGCATTTCTTGCTTGGTCTTAAGCAAATGAGCAGCTGTTGTGCTCCTGTGGAAATAGGAAACAACCTTCCTGATCCTCCCAAGGAGGCGGTCCATCCGGTTGACAGAGATTCCCCTTTGGGATGCTAAATTAATGGAATGTGCAAAGCACCCTATCTGTGGCCCCAGTCCAGCTTCTATCACTGCATTTGCTTGGTTCTTGGCATTATCTGTGGTGACTGGGATATTTATATTGGGTCTCTCTAGCTTCCACTCTGCTACTGCTCCTGT
Source organism: Nansenia antarctica (assembly GCF_963989245.1). Classification (NCBI taxonomy): domain Eukaryota; kingdom Metazoa; phylum Chordata; class Actinopteri; order Argentiniformes; family Microstomatidae; genus Nansenia; species Nansenia antarctica. The sequence continues at coordinate 13,980,066 of NC_137685.1, read as the reverse complement.
CAGGATCTGCGCAAGATTGGTACCTGTGTGACTCTCATAGAGTGCGCGCGTCTGCAGCACGGGACTGCGCATCTCCCACTCTGCTGTGATGAAGTGAGCCGTCACGGTCACGTAGCTTTGCGTTGCACGGGAGGTCCACCCGTCTGTGGTGAGGGCAACAGAGGATGCATTTGCTAATTCGCCGACAATTAGGATCCTCTCCTTTTCATAGAGGTCGGGCACAACCTTCTCACTGAAGTGGGGGCGCGAGGGGATTTTGTAACGTGGCTCAAGCACATTGATCATATTTTGAAACCCTCCGTTCTCCACAACGGAGTATGGCCTCATGTCTGCCGCGATAAACTTCCCAATTGAATTGGTAATGGCTTTACCCCGGTCTGAGTCTGCAGGAATCGTTTGTTTAAATGACGTTTGGAGAAGTTGTTGTTGCGGTACTTTTTTCTTGCCCCCCGTCATCAACACACCAGGGTGATGTCGCGTTAAATGTGTGGCCATGCTTGACGTATTGCCTGCCTCATAAGATTTCCGCGTGGCACAATGCCTACACACCGTAACTTTCTTATCAACCTCCCTCCTTCCATCATTATTATAAGTGACAGGGGAAGCCAAAGTGCTCCCATACATGTGATTTCAATGACGAGGGAGGCCTTTCCAGTTCGCCAACGTTGCTAGCACTCGCCATACTTGTTACTGTGGATTCCCAGCTTCACGTGGAGGTGTGTGTTTACACAATCACCCAGGCTGCTTAGCGGGTGATATGACGTCATATAAGTGGGACAGAGATGAGTGAATGAATGTTGTTGTCAACTCAGTACGCATGCAGAGAGTGAGAATAAAGCGCCCTTTTTTATTTTTATTTTTTGTGCTATTGATCCGCGGTACACATGCGATCCGAACCGTGGAGGGCGATCCGAACGGATCACGGATTATCCGTGATCCGTTACACCCCTAATACAATTATATATACATTATATACATAACATATACATGTGTATGTTAAAGTTCCATATTATGTATAAGCAAAATAAAGTAAAGTAACAGTTTGTAAATAAATAGTAGCATTTGTTTCTGAACCGAACCGTACCGAAAACCGTGACCCAAAATACCGAACTGTACCGAACCGTGGGCCAACTGAACCGTTGCACCCCTAGTTGGTACTGCCCATTTTATCAAGTTGCTGTGTGGTGTTGGTTCCCACAAGCTAGCCTCAT